>NC_091282.1:1207424509-1207724509 GCF_032444005.1 Ranitomeya imitator | reverse complement strand
AGCTCCTAAATGACTTAGTCTCTTTTATCACTGCTATGAACCAAGTGTTTGATGACCCAAATTGTGGTGCTACAACTGAAACCAAATTGCATAACCTAAGTCAAGGGCAGCGCTCTGTAGCTGAATATACCTCAGAATTTCGCCCCTGGGTGGCAGACACTGAATGGAATGGCTGCCCAGAAGGGACAATTTCGACGAGGATTATCAGAGCTAATCAAAGATGAACTAGCAAGAATTGAGACCCCTGATAATTTGGAGGACTTTATTCAGCAAGAACCAGAGAAATCAAGGATCCCTTAAATATAACTTTTAATCCATAAAGTTTCAGCGGTGGCTTGCCATTCTAACCCTAGTCAATCCTTTTTTTGGGGGAGACTGAACGAAAACTCAGGGCCTGTGTATAAAACAAACCAAAGTAAGTGGCAGAAAGAGGCTGGAAGATATACAACAAACTACCAGGACTGAGGTATATCCACTTTGTGAGAATTTAAATCTCCCTTTTTTTTATTGTTTGTGTTAAAAATACATTTTGGGGTGAGTATTTCTTCAGCAAGCGGGCGGGCGCACAGGAGATGGGAGGCGGGAAGTGACCCCAAAATATATTTGTAACATAAACAATAAAAAAAAGAATTTTTATTCCTTCTCTCCAGCAAACGCTACTGGGGAGAAGGAATGAATGCCAGTTTCAGCACCACACGCAGTGGGGACAGCGCTTACTGTAGCGCTGTCTCTCCTGCGGGCGGTACATGCACACGGAGGAGAGTGCACACTGTTCTCCGTGTGCACGTGTGCAGGACGTATTGCGGTAGTACGTGCTGCCAGAGAAAAGCGGACATGTCTCTGTGTTTTGCACACGGACACACGGTCTACGTGAGTCAGTGTCTCCGGTACATGACAAAACTGTCACCACACGTACCGTAGCCACTGACATGTGAAACCGGCCTTATATACAGTATACTCCAAAAGTAAGTAAACCCCATACATTTTTTGTAAAAATTTTATTGAATCTTTTCATGGGACAATAATGAAGATTTGAAAATTTTATACAATGTAAAGTAGTCTATGAATTGCTTGTATAACAGTGTATTTGGTGTGCCCAATAAAAAGCTCAACACAGCCATTAATGTCTAAAATGCTGGCAACAAAAGGGAGTGCCCAATTAACCATTTTGCATCCCCGATGTCATGTGACTCATTAGGTTACAAGGTCTCAGGTGTGAATGAGGAGCAGATGTGGTAAATGTGGGGTTATCGCTCTCAGACTCTCTCATACTGGTCACTGGAAGTTCAACATGGCGCTTTATGGCAAAGAACTTTCTTAGGATCTGAAAAAAAGTATTATTGCTCTACATAAAGATGGCTTGGGGGGGGGAACAAACTAAAAGGCACAATTGTATAGTCATAGGTACAAATACAAAATCTTTATTGATCAGATGAACAAGTATGGGTAGACAAGGTTAAAAAGGAGGGCAAACAAACAGTGCGAGGCCCACTGCTGTCAATCAGCCATTAAAAGTACTGATATATCAAAAGATGTGGGCACATGAATAACGGTGACAAAAGCAGCGCATGCACACAGGCCATGACTGTCATCTAGCTATTATCGATACTGGTGAGCATGAAGATTCTCTGGCCTGACGAGATGAAGATAGACCTTTTTGGTGATAATTCTAAGCGGCATGTGTGTAGAAAACCAGGCATTGCTCATCACCTAAATACCAACCAAAAAAAACTACTTGAAACAAATAATCGAAGACCAATATAAAATTCAAATTATTTTATTTGACACCAAAAAGACAATACACAAAAATGTAAAAACAAGAGGGACAGTTTAGCAATCATAGTATTACAAATATATATATATACCGTATATATATATATACCGTATATATATATATATATATATGTATATATACATATATATATATATCAGTAACAAAATATCCTTTCCACAGTGTAGAGTACTGGTAGCATAAAAAGGATTTTTAGCTGCAATACCACAATTAGTCAATATCCACAATGGGACAGAAGTGAGGAAAAATGTACATAATTATATTTGCCAAAATAAATACCGTATATACTCGTGTATAAGCCGACCCGAGTATAAGCCGACACCCCCTAATTTTGCCACAAGAAAATGGAAAAACTTATTGACTCGAGTATAAGCCTAGGGTGTAAATGCAGCAGCTACCGGTGAATTTCAAAAATAAAAATAGATGCTCCATACCGTTCATTATGGCCCCATAGCTGTGCCATATAGTGCTCTGCACCGTTCATTATTGCCTCATAGATGTACCATAGAATGGTGTGCCATATAGTGCTCTGCACCGTTCATTATTGCCCCATAGCTGTGCCATATAGTGCTCTGCACCGTTCATTCTTGCCCCATAGCTGTGCCATATAGTGCTCTGCACCGTTCATATTGCCCCATAGCTGTGCCATATAGTGCCCTGCACCGTTCATTATTGCCCCATAGCTGTGCCATATAGTGCTCTGCATCGTTCATTATTGCCCCATAGCTGTGCCATATAGTGCTCTGCACCGTTCATTATTGCCCAATAGCTGTGCCATATAGTGCTCTGCACCGTTCATTATTGCCCCATAGCTGTGCCATATAGTGCTCTGCACCGTTCATTATTGCCCCATAGCTGTGCCATATAGTGCCCTGCACCGTTCATTATTGCCCCATAGCTGCCATATAGTGCTCTGCACCATTCATTATTGCCCCATAGCTGTGCCATATAGTGATCTGCACCGTTCATTATTGCCCCATAGCTGTGCCATATAGTGCTCTGCGCCGTTCATTATTGCCACATAGCTGTGCCATATAGTGCTCTGCGCTGTTCATTATTGCCCCATAGCTGTGCCATATAGTGCTCTGCACCGTTCAATATTGCCCCATAGCTGTGCCATATAGTGCTCTGCACCGTTCAATATTGCCCCATAGCTGTGCCATATAGTGCTCTGCACCGTTCATTCTTGCCCCATAGCTGCCATATAGTGCTCTGCACCGTTCATTCTTGCCCCATAGGTGTGCCATATAGTGCTCTGCACCGTTCATTCTTGCCCCATAGATGTGCCATATAGTGCTCTGCACCGTTCATTCTTGCCCCATAGATGTGCCATATAGTGCTCTGCACCGTTCATTCTTGCCCCATAGATGTGTCATATAGTGCTCTGCACCGTTCATATTGCCCCATAGCTTTGCCATATAGTGCTCTGCACCGTTCATTATTGTCCCATAGCTGTGCCATATAGTGCTCTACACCGTTCATTCTTGCCCCATAGCTGTGCCATATAGTGCTCTGCACTGTTCATTTTTGCCCCATAGATGCTCCGTATAAAGCTGTGCTATTGCTGCTGCTGCTGCTGCTGCAATAATAAAAAAAAAATGCCATACTCACCTCGCTGCTTGCAGCTCCCAGCGTCCGGTCCCGGCGTCTCTCCGCACTGACTGATCAGGCAGAGAGTGGCGCACACTATATGCGTCATCGCGCCCTCTGACCTGAACAGTCACTGCAAGAGGAGGCGAAGACAGAGCGGCGCCCGGCGTGTGGAACGCGGACAGGTGAATATAAAATACTCACCTAGTCCCGGCGATCCTGACGCTCCCTGTTATGACCTGGTGGTTAGGAGCACCCGGCACGACCTGATAGTTAAACTCACACAGGACAAGCTCTGGGATGTGGGAGCTCTGCTGACCGCAGGCCCTAATCCAATCACAACAACTAGAAATAGCCGTGGAGCGTTCCTGACTCTCCCTAGACGCCTCTTCACAGCTTAAGAGCTAGTTAGCCCTAGAGATAGAAAATAAAGCCTACCTTGCCTCAGAGAAATCCCCCAAAGGAAAAGGCAGCCCCCCACATATATTGACTGTGAGTAAAGATGAAAGTCACAAACGCAGAAATGAAACAGGTTTCAGCAAAGGGAGGCCAGACTTACTAAACAGACAGAGGATAGGAAAGGTATCTTTGCGGTCAGCACAAAAACTACAAAAGGCCACGCAGAGTGTGCAAAAAGACCTCCGCACCGACTAACGGTGCGGAGATGCCACTCTGCATCCCAGAGCTTCCAGCTAGCAAGACAAAATCATGATAACCAGCTGGACAAGGAAACAATGAACAAATAATAACTATCAGGAACTTAGCTTCTGCTGGAGAAGACAGGTCACCAGAAAGATCCAAGAGCGAACTGAACCAATGCAGGAACATTGACAGCTGGCATGGAGTAACGATCTGAGTGGAGTTAAATAGAGCAGCCAACCAAAGGATAAACCACGTCACCTGTGTAAGGAACCTCAGAAGCAGCAGCTCCACTCACAGCCACCAGAGGGAGTCCATGGACAGAACTCGCCGAAGTACCATTCACGACCACAGGAAGGAGTTCGACAACAGAATTCACAACAGCTCCCTCTGCCTGTCACACTGTCTTCGGTGCCGCAGCTTCTTCCTCTATCAGCGGTCACTGGCACCGCTCAGAGGAATGAATATGCGGCTCCACCCCTATGGGAGTGGAGTCCATATTCATTTCTCTAATGAGCGGTCCCACGTGACCGCTGAACAGGGGAAGAGCTGTGGCACCCGAAGACAGTGTGACAGGCAGGGGCAGCGTCAGGATCGCCGGGACTAGGCTTGTATGCCTCAGCGCCCTCTCCTCCTCACCCGCCGACCCTGCCGCCCACCGTGACTCGAGTATAAGCCGAGAGGGGCACTTTCAGCCCAAAAATTTGGGCTGGAAACCTCGGCTTATACTCGAGTATATACGGTAAGTGGCGTCTCATGTGCTACAAATATCCTCCACAAAAGCAGTTTCAAAAATTTGTAGCTCCTCAATCTCCTTTATCAATACAATGGGACTTGTTTGATTATATTAACCCCTTCATGATTGGAGCTTTTTTCGTATTCCACTCCCCTTCTTCCCAAAGCGATAACTTTTTTATTTTTTTCCGTCAATATGGCCATGTGAGGGCTTAGTTTTTTTGCAGAACTAGTTGTACATTTGAACGACACCATTGGTTTTACCATGTTGTCTACTCGAAAACGGGGGATAAAAAAGTCCATGTGTGGTGAAATTGCAAAAGAAGTGCAATCCCACACTTGTTTTTTGTTTGGCTTTTTTACTAAGTTCACCAAATGCTAAAACTGATCTGCCATTATAATTTTCCAGGTCACTACGAGTTCATAGACACCTAACATGTCTAGGTTCTCTTTTATCTATGTGGTGAAAAAAAACTACCAAAGTTTGCTAAAAAAAAAAATTGTGCCATTTTCTGAGACCTGGGCTGGGTGAGGGCTTATCTTTTGCGTGCCGAGCTGGCGTTTTTAGTCATACCACTTTTGTGCAGATACGATCTTTTTATCGCCCGTTATTGCATTTTAACCCCTTCATGACCTTGGGATTTTTCGTTTTTCCGTGTTTGTTTTCCACTCCCCTCCTTCCTAGAGCCATAACTTTTTTATTTTTCCGTCAATTTGGCCATGTGAGGGCTTATTTTTTGCGGGACGAGTTGTACTTTTGAACGACATCATTGGTATTAGCATGTCGGGTACTAGAAAACGGGAAAAAAATTCCAAGTGCGGTGAAATTGCAAAAAAAGTGCAATCCCACACTTGTTTTTTGTTTGGCTTTTTTGAAAACTGACCTCCCATTATGATTCTCCAGGTCATTACGAGTTCATAGACACCTAACATGACTAGGTTATTTTTTTATCTAAGTGGTGAAAAAAAATTCCAAACTTTGCTAAAAAAAAAAAATAATAATTGCGCCATTTTCCGATACTTGTAGCGTCTCCATTTTTCATGATCTGGGGTCATTTGAGGGCTTATTTTTTGCGTGCTGAGCTGGCGTTTTTAATGATAGCATTTTGGTGCAGATACGTTCTTTTGATCGCCCGTTATTGCATTTTAATGCAATGTCGCGGCGACCTAAAAAACGTAATTCTGGCGTTTCGAATTTTTTTCTCGCTACACCGTTTAGCGATCAGGTTAATGCTTTTTTTTAATTGATAGATCGGGCGATTCTGAGCGCGGCGATACCAAATATGTGTAGATTTTATTTTTTTTTTATTGATTTATTTTGATTGGGGGCAAAAGGGGGGTGATTTAAACTTTTATATTTGTTTTATTTTTTTCACATTTTTTTTAACTTTTTTATTTTACTTTTGCCATGCTTCAATAGCCTCCATGGGAGCCTAGAAGCTGGCATAGCACGATCGGCTTTGCTACATAGCAGCGATCTGCTGATCGCTGCTATGTAGCAGAAAATCAGGTGTGCTGTGAGCGCCGACCACAAGGTGGCGCTCACAGCCACCGGTGATCAGTAACCATAGAAGTCTCTGGGACCTCTGTGGTTACAATTCTGAAGCATCGCCGACCCCCGATCATGTGACGGGGGTTGGCGATGACGTCATTTCCGGCTGCCCGGCCGGAAGCGGTAGTTAAATGCCGCTGTCTGCGTTTGACAGCGGCATTTAACTAGTTAATAGGTGCGGGCAGATCGCGATTCTGCCCGCGCCTATTACGGGCACATGTCAGCTGTTCAAAACAGCTGACATGTCCCGGCTTTGATGCGGGCTCACCGCGGAGCCCTGCATCAAAGCAGGGGATCTGACCTCGTACGTACTATCCCGTCCGAGGTCAGATAGGGGCAATGTCGTGGCGACCAGAAAAAGTAATTCTGGTGTTTTGATTTTTTTTTTCCACTATGCTGTTTAGCGATCAAGTTAATTCATTTATTTTTTTTTTATTGATAGATCGGGTGATTCTGAACACAGTGTTACCAAATATGTGTAGGTTTGATTTTTATTTTTTATTTTGATTTGGGTGAAAGGGGGGTGATTTAAACTTTTTTTGTTTTTTACTTTTTAAACACTTTTTTTTATTTTTTACTTTTGACATGCTTCAGTAGCCTCCATGTGAGGCTAGAAGCTGGCATAGTCTGATCGGCTCTGCTACATAGAGGTGATGCATAGATCGCCTCTATGTAGTAGAATTACAGCATTGCTATGAGCGCCGACCACACGGTGGCACTTATAGCAATCCGGCATCAACAACCATAGAGGTCTCGAGGATACCTCAGGTTGTTATGGCAACGCAGCGCTGACCCCCGATCATGTGACGGGGTCAGCGATGCAAGTATTTACGGCTGCGTGACGGAAGCTCTAGTTAAATGACCACTGTCAGCACGAAAAAAAAATAAAAATATAGAGCTACGTGGGCATATACATAGATTCGGCCTCATTAATTCCCTATGGGACTTGCGGACATGTGCAGCACTTGCGGTTTTGCACTTGTGGTGAGACAAAAAAACACCACTAGCAGCGTTTTTTTCCATTGCTGCAAGTACCCCATTTGCAGGATCGCGGCAAAACCGCAAGTGCCGCACATTTCCGCAAGTCCCATAGGGAATGAATGAGGCCGAACGCAGTGTTGCCGTAAGTGATCTGTTACGCGGCAGATGCGGAAAAACTGCCCGATCTGCCACAAATGGCAAAAATCGCTGATGTGAAAGTAGCCTAAGTAAGTCACTGCTGACAGTGTCTGCATTAGTCATACTCACCAATGGGGGAGGCAGCACGAAAAGTGCCTAGGGCAGCAGAAACTCTAAATACGGCCCTGAGTCCACCAACGTTCACCATCCAACCTGACGGAACTGGAGCAGATCTGCAAGGAAGAATAGAAGAGGATCCTCAAATCCAGGGGTGAAAAACTTGTTGCATCATTCCCAAGAAGTCTCATGGCTGTACTAGCTCAAAAGGGGCTTATACTCAATACTGAGCAAAGGGTTTGAATACTTATGACCATGTGATACTTCCGTTTTTCTTTTTTAATAAATTCGCAAAAATTACTACTTTTTTTTTTTTTTTTTTCAGTTAAGATTGGGTGCAGAGTGTACATTAGTGAGGAAAAAAATGAACTTTTTTGAATTTACCAAATGGCTGCAATGAAACAAAGAGTGAAAAATTTCAAGGGGTCTGAATAGTTTCCGTACCCAGTGTATGCTTGGATACAGCACTCTGAACAGCCAGTTTCTTTAGCAATTACCTTGTGTGGCTTAAGGTACCTTCACACTGAATGATATCGCTAGCGATCCGTGACGTTGCAGCATCCTGGCTAGCGATATCGTTCAGTTTGACACGCAGCAGCGATCAGGATCCTGCTGTGCCATCGTTGGTCACTGCAGAAAGTCCAGAACTTTATTTTGTCGCTGGATCTCCCGCAGACATCGCTGAATCGGCGTGTGTGATGCCGATTCAGCGATGTCTTCACTGGTAACCAGGGTAAACATCGGGTTACTAAGCGCAGGGCCGCGCTTAGTAACCCGATGTTTACCCTGGTTACCAGCGTAAACGTAAAAAAAAAAAAACACTACATACTTACCTTCCGCTGTCTGTCCTCCGCTGTGCTTCTCTGCACTGTGAGCGCCGGCCAGCCGGAAAGCAGAGCACAGCGGTGACGTCACCGCTGTGCTTTCTGGCTGGCGCTCACAGTAAGTGCAGAGAAGCACAGCGCCGGGGGACAGACAGCGGAATGTAAGTATGTAGTGTTTGTTTGTTTTTTACAGCGGCGCAGCCAGGGCCGCCATCAGGGCATGACAGCCGTGACTGGCGTATGGGGCCCGGTGAGCAGAGGGGGCCCGCATCGGGCCCCGTCTCATCTGGTCACCGGGCCCCCCCTGCAGGCGCTGCGGCAGCGGCACACTATTGACGTGCGGGCCCACGCCCGCACGTCAATAGTTAACAGCCGCCAGCCAGTCTGAGGCTGGCGGCTGAATAGGGCCGCAGTGCGCACTCGCCGGCGTCGCCGGCGTCTGACGTCATTGTCAGCCGCCAGGCCCGGCGGCGAGTGCGTCTGTGTGGAGCCTGGAGAGGGAGCTTCACCCGGCGCTGGAGCTTGGCCAGGTAAGAAGTTGTGTTTTTTTTTTCTTCTTTGAGAGCTGCTGCGATCCAGGGGGGCCCGGGGAGCAGGATGATGGACACACAGGGGCAGAAATGCTGGACACACGGGCAGAATGGTGGACACAGTGGGGCAGAATGCTGGACACACAGGGGCAGAAATGCCGGACACAGTGGGGCAGAAATGCTGGACACAGTGGGGCAGAATGGTGAACACAGTGGGGCAGAATGGTGGACACACAGGGGCAGAAATGCTGGACACAGTGGGGCAGAAATGCTGGACACAGTGGGGCAGAATGGTGGACACACAGGGGCAGAATGGTGGACACAGTGGGGCAGAATGCTGGACACAGTGGGACAGAATGGTGGACACACAGGGGCAGAATGGTGGACACAGTGGGGCAGAATGCTGGACACAGTGGGGCAGAAATGTGGACAAACAGGGGCAGAAATGCTGGACACAGTGGGGCAGAAATGCTGGACACAGTGGGGCAGAAATGCTGGACACAGTGGGGCAGAAATGCTGGACACAGTGGGGCAGAAATGCTGGACACAGTGGGGCAGAAATGCTGGACACAGTGGGGCAGAAATGCTGGACACAATGGGGGCAGGATGCTGGACACAGTGGGGCAGAAATGCTGGACACAGTGGGGCAGAAATGCTGGACACAGTGGGGCAGAAATGCTGGACACAGTGGGGCAGAAATGCTGGACACAGTGGGGCAGAAATGCTGGACACAGTGGGGCAGAAATGCTGGACACAGTGGGGCAGAAATGCTGGACACAGTGGGGCAGAAATGCTGGACACAGTGGGGCAGAAATGCTGGACACAGTGGGGCAGAAATGCTGGACACAGTGGGGCAGAAATTCTGGACACAGTGGGGCAGAAATGCTGGACACAGTGGGACAGAATGGTGGACACACACAGGGGCAGAAATGCTGGACACACAGTGGGGCAGAATGCTGGACACAGTGGGGCAGAATGCTGGACACACAGGGGCAGAAATGCTGGACACAGTGGGGCAGAAATGCTGGACACAGTGGGGCAGAAATGCTGGACACAGGGGCAGAAATGCTGGACACAGTGGGACAGAATGGTGGACACACACGGGCAGAAATGCTGGACACAGGGGCAGAAATGCTGGACACAGGGGCAGAAATGCTGGACACAGTGGGGCAGAATGCTGGACACAGTGGGGCAGAATGCTGGACACACAGTGGGGTAGAATGCTGGACACACAGTGGGGCAGAATGCTGGACACACAGTGGGGCAGAATGCTGGACACACAGTGGGGCAGAATGCTGGACACACAGTGGGGCAGAATGCTTGACACACAGTGGGGCAGAATGCTGGACACACAGTGGGGCAGAATGCTGGACACACAGTGGGGCAGAATGCTTGACACACAGTGGGGCAGAATGCTGGACACACACAGGGGCAGAAATGCTGGACACACAGTGGGGCAGAATGCTGGACACAGTGGGGCAGAATGCTGGACACACAGGGGCAGAAATGCTGGACACAGTGGGGCAGAAATGCTGGACACAGTGGGGCAGAAGTGCTGGACACAGGGGCAGAAATGCTGGACACAGTGGGACAGAATGGTGGACACACACGGGCAGAAATGCTGGACACACAGTGGGGCAGAATGCTGGACACAGTGGGGCAGAATGCTGGACACACAGGGGCAGAAATGCTGGACACAGGGGCAGAAATGCTGGACACAGGGGCAGAAATGCTGGACACAGTGGGGCAGAATGCTGGACACAGTGGGGCAGAATGCTGGACACACAGTGGGGCAGAATGCTGGACACACAGTGGGGCAGAATGCTGGACACACAGTGGGGCAGAATGCTGGACATACAGTGGGGCAGAATGCTGGACACACAGTGGGGAAGAATGCTGGACACACAGTGGGGCAGAATGCTGGAGACAGGGGCAGAAATGCTGGACACAGTGACAGGGGCAGAATGCTGGACATTGGGGCAGAATGCGAGACACAGTGGGGCAGAATGCTGGACACAGTGGGGCAGAATGCGAGACACAGTGGGGCAGAATGCTGGACACAGTGGGGCAGAATGCTGGACACAGTGGGGCAGAATGCTGGACACACAGTGGGGCAGAATGTTGGACACAGTGGGGCAGAATGCTGGACACAGTGGGGCAGAATGCTGGACACAGTGGGGCAGAAATGCTGGACACAGTGACAGGGGCAGAATGCTGGACACAGTGACAGGTGCAGAATGCTGGACACAGGGGCAGACTGTGAGACCCAGGGGCAGAATGCGAGACACGGGGCAGAATGGAGATACGGGGCATGATTGGAGACACGGGGCAGGATGAAAGACATGGGGGCATGACTGGAGACAGATGGGGCAGGATTGGAGACAGATGGGGCAGAATGGAGACACAGGGGGCATGATTGGAGACAAGTGTCAGGATTGCAGACATGGGGGCATGGTTGGAGACATAGGGGGCAGAATGGAGACATGGGGCATGATTGGAGACACTGGGGGCAGAATTGGAGACAGATCGTGCAGGATCATGGGGCAGGATGGATATGATGGAGACAGATGGGGCAGGATGGAGAGATCACATGGGGCGATCATATGGGGCAGGATAAGGAGATCATATGGGGCAGAATGGATACTCATGAGGGCAGGATGGGAGAATATCTGGCTGACGCCAGGAATGAGACACACGGGGCCAGGCTGGGTGATATTATTAATACCATAGGGGCTAATTTAGGGATATTATTACTGCAGTGATGTATTTATTTTATTTTTTGAGTATACTGTTTTAAATGGGGGGCGGTCCTGTTACTGTATAGAGTGATACTATGTCGCCTTCTTCATGTGGTGTAATGTAGAAGTTGTGAAAAATTAAGTAATGTGTTCTGCAAGCGAAGCTCGAGATAACTGTGTTATTTCCTGCAGAGAGAAGTCCTGGCTGGATGAAATGATGGCGGTCTGTGCTGGATGAAAGATGAAGGACTTCACCTAGAGACGTCACTGGTGAGTCAGTGTTACCTATACACTGACTCTATACACTGTATACAGAGCTCCTGTGTATAATTTCACTAGTGATCACTATATTATCTGTACACAGACACTGCATACTAAGTACAGATCTCCTGTGTATAATGGCACTTATGGTGATAGTATGGTGCTTTTTTAAAAATTACTGATCAGAATTGTAGTATTCAGTCACTATGTGGTGGTAATATGTGATCTGGACATGGTGTTGTGGTATTTGTTCCTTGTATGTGATATTATTCGATCACTGTGGTGGTAATATGTGGTCTGGTCATGGTGTTGTGGTATTTGTTCCTTGTATGTGATATTATTCGATCACTGTGGTGGTAATATGTCATCTGGTCATGGTGTTGTGGTATTTGTTCCTTCTATGTGATATTATTGGGCATTTTAAAAATTGAAAAATAAATAAAAATATACCTAAATTGTATTGCATATTTTAACAAATATTTAATAGGTTACAGCAGAGTAGGGCCCGGCCAAAAGTGTCTACCGTGTTATGGTGGCGGCTTAAAAAATCTTTTGGCCAAAACAAAAGCTGCCTGCTATATGTGTGATCTGGTGATGGGAACTGTTAATGTGTGATTGGTGAGAAGTGGAGTTTTTCCAAGAGAGAGCGGTGGGACTGTGGACAGTTCGAGGGGTGGAGCCTGGAGGCGGGGCTGGGGTGGAGCCTGGGCGGAGTCTCAAGGGGGCCCCGAAAATTTTGCCAGTATGGGGCCCCGAAATTTCTAGTGGCAGCCCTGGGCGCAGCGGCCCTGCGCTTAGTAACCCGATGTTTACCCTGGTTACCCGGGGACTTCGGGATCGTTGGTCGCTGGAGAGCTGTCTGTGTGACAGCTCTCCAGCGACCAAACAGCGATGCTGCAGCGATTGGGACCGTTGTCTATATCGCTGCAGCGTCGCTTAATGTGACGGTACCTTTACCCTCATTGTGCAGTGTGTTAATAACCGCTTTCTGGACATCTGTCAAGTCAGCATTATTCCCAATAATTTTAGAGCCTACTGAAACAGGCCTTTTTAAACACTTAGGAAGCCTTTGCAGGTGTTTTTGTTCATTTTTCTACTTTACTGAGATAACGACTTCTGGGTTTTCATTGGCTGTAAGCCATAATCATCAACATTAACAGAAATAAACATTTGAAATAGATCACTGTGTAATGACAATTTAATGTATGAGTTTCACTTTTTGTTTTGAAGAACTGAAATAAATTAACTTTTTGATGATATTCTAATTTTGTGAAGCACCTATATCACCTTAAAACTTTGAAAAAATGTTAAACTTTTAACACCTTTTTATTAATTTAAAAAGGAGTATAAACTGTATTGTTAACTAATTTCATACCTTGAAATGGATTAACCTTATTCTGACTATATAACTGGGCTGCAAGAGTGGGGCTCCTTTTTAGGTGTATGTGTATTGACCCAGGACTATAGCAGGCAGCTTCAACTCCACTGCAGAGGTTTGTATGAGAGTCCAGAAGAGGATTATTCTCAGGCTGAAATCTTGTAGTATGCACAACAGTAACATCAGGGGAAAATATCTCCTCTTTAATGTAAAGTGCTGCCGAATATGTTGACGCTATATAAATAAAATTATTATTATTAAAATATATTTATCAACCAGGAATGTATAGAAGACGAACCTGACAATGATGGTTGACCAACTACTAAACTGAGGAGGAAGGGAGGGGTTACTTATGCCAGAGCTATACTACAGGGAGACAGTCAGGACTAACTTCAAAGGGCAAACCTGATTTCATCAATGAATAAATAAAATCAATACAATCATAATAAAATAATGTATAACTGAATAATTCCCAAATTGTGGGATGACAGACCTGTTTTACTGACACACAGCTCCAAATACCCTGCACAGATGTAAAGTTAAATGCCATCACCAGATGGAGTTTTATGCACTAAACTCAATATGTATTGTTCAAGATTATTGTACCTGTTTTTATTATGTATATCCCTCCTCACATGTAAAGCGCCATGGAATAAATGGCGCTATAATAATAAATAATAATAATAAATAAACTAGAATCCAGTAAGTGCTGAATTGCCCTCTAGTGGTGACTGCACATAAACAGCATGATAACATTTAAAGAGGACGTGTCGCCAGGTCAAGAGTCTATTTTTTTAATCGTATAGCTTTTGTCCTGAGTATTCTGCTTTTTTCTTCTTTAAAAATCTATGACACTAACATAAATAGGAGTCTTTTTATTTAGTGACTATTTTTATGGTCTTTACTAAAGGGACAAGGCTCACGGGATCCTCTTGGGAGTGCCTTTAGAAGTCTCTGCATAATTAACCTGTGAGCCACTCCTCTGTGTTAAGACAATAAAAATGTTAACTGAACAATAATCCCTATATCTCTGGAATACTGTGGTGGAATTTAAAAAAAAACAAAAAAAAAAAACTGTAGTACTGAGGTGATCAGTGGGAATAAACTAAAAGCAAAAATTGGTCACTTTTGACCTGGTGACATGTCCTCTAACTCAGAGGTCCCCAACTCCAGTCCTCAAGGCCCACCAACAGGTCATGTTTTCAGGATTTCCTTTGCATTGCACAGGTGATGCAATTATTACCTGGGCAAGACTAAGGAAATCCTGAAAACATGACATGTTGGTGGGCCTTGAGGACTGGAGTTGGGGACCCCTGCTCTAACTCAATACAAGGAAGATAAAGCTCTTTCACCATTGCTAAAACAAATGTCCCCAACCTGCTGCAAATCACAACTCCTAATATGCAACGAGTTTTAGTTGCAAAAAGTTGAAGACCTGTGTTCTAGACTGTGCTTATTTCACCCTGAAGATCCGTGTTAGACAAACTTTGAATATTACCAAGTCTTAGTTGAGGCAGATCTAGTTGTCTCCGTTCTCAGCCCCATCACATCTGTAACCTAACCCTGCTCTTAACAATCACTATCTTTGGTGACAGAAAATGTAAAGTGAGATCATAAGAGCGGTGCAAGGTGAGAATGTAAAGAACCGCGTCTATAATCTGAAACCAACTCTGGTCTTTGACCTGATGAGGCCAATTCTTAGATGAAACTGGGCAACTAGGTTGCAATGTAGAAGTTGAAGTGTTTCTCCCATTCTTCTCTGACAAGTCCCAAGCAGTTACTAATTGAGGTTGTTCTTATATCCAAGTAAACAGTTTAGAGGAAGGATTTTCCTGCATCTTCATTCACTTGCTTCCATTGTCCCCGATTCCATGGGATGTAGAGACTTCTAGAGTAGAGCAATCCATGACCAAACATCGATTGAAGAATAACATTATTCAATTCTAATTATATAGAAGGACAAAACCTTTCAATCTAATGTACTCTGCCAAATAGCTATGGGTACCGATCTGTCGGACATTTACACTTATATTAGGGTCAAGTGGATTTTTGGTATGCACTGCTGATTTAGCACAATCCAAATGATCTCCTGTAAAAATGGTTTAATGTCAACGTGTTTCAGAGTCCTTCTGACTCCTTCTTCTGGACAACCACAGATGAAAAACTTTTTAATGTGTTATCCGAGCATGCTTGGGTGTTATACGAGTATCTTGGGCGTGCTCAAATAATATGTTCGAGTCTCTACGGCTGCAAGTTTTGCAAATGTTAGACCGCCGCAACCCATGTGGGAATTGCCTAACAAACACGGAATCCCCGCATATGTTGTGGCTGTCTAACAGCTGTAAAATCATGTAGCCATGAGGACTCAAACATATTATTCTAGTACACTCTTACCATGCTCGGATAACACGTTATCCGATCACGTTCACTTATCACTAAAAATTACCTATCTCCTATTAAATCTAACCACTGGCCTTTAATTGCCATGACATTTATGCAGTTATACATTTTTATTCCCAAGTGCTCATTAGATTATATGACGCTAGACATTTTGCGATGGGTTTCCTTAGGACCATCAGAAAAAAGGATTTCTATAGTCCATCCATCAATACAAAAAAGATGATTACAGATCAGTGCGTTACTTTGGTACAAATCAAATTTGTGTTGAATTTTAAGAAAATTACCAAAAAAAGTTTGATTCTATTTGACACATTGAAGAAGATTGCATCAGCCAAAGAAGGCCAACATAATCACGGGCAGAACCATGCTGGCTGCCCCAAAATGCCGTGTAGCTATCGCATTGCATTGTATAACTCAACTAATCAGTTGAGACAATCATAGATTTTTATAACAGCCAAGACAGGAAATGCATCAGCCATTTTAGGCTATGTTCACACGTTGCATTTTTACTGCATTGTTTTTATGCAAATTTTTATGATTTATGATAAGAGAATGTCACAGCTCCGCAACAGAGATCGGAAGATATATGGCCTAAAACATTGGACATATACTCCAGACAATAATGTGTTTTGTAACTGCAGCACTGAATAACGGCAGCAATGAAGATGATAATAATAGTCTGAGAATAATACAGAGATTGAATTGAAAGGATGAGATAGAGATGTGTCAGTGACAATTTAAAATAAAATGTCTTCATTGTTAATGCACTAGAAAGCAGCAGCAAGACAGCACAATAAATTTGATTACAAAAATGTCTGACATCACTGTTCCCATTTGTTTGTAACATACCTTTTTAATAAGAACAATTTCTATAAACTACTAATTTTATTAGACCCTTCAGTTCTAATTCTATTTTTATTTTATTTATTAATAAAAATGAATTTACTACAGTACGTATTATAGAATAGGATTCAACTGCATTTATTTAGGAAAATCTGCATATTCAATCTGGTGGTTTAAATGTAATGCATCTGCCTTTGAACCTAAGTGCCCTTTGCCTTGTGGGTTTTTGTCCATTTTTTGTAGAAAGTCTTGATCCAATGTTTACTTTTTTTTCCCTTTTCTATATTCTCACAATGTTTAAAATGAATCAGTGATTATGATAAATATTTGTCTTCTGAATATCTTTGTAATTCAACTGATGTGGATTTGTTAACCTGATCATCTGATCTATTGGCGCCTGTTTTTTTGAAAAGCAGCGTGTATTTAAACGATGTAAAAATGTTCCGTCTGTATATGATATGTGGCATTTCCTGACGAAGGGGCATAGGAACCCCAAAACGTGTTGAATAAACTACTCTGAATCTTTGGCAATTTCCTAGAATTTATCCTTACGGCAGCGCGGAGTTGTTCCACAAATTCCTACTGAACATATGACATCAGTATCAGTCAGACGGCATGCTTGCTTGTCATAACTTGTACTGTACTGAGATTTTAAATTTAATATGCAATTTTTTTGTGAATGGGAGAATTGTTTTTTTAACAAAAAAATACAAAAGAAAATTCCATTACATCTAACTATGACTGTATCTCACACAAAGCATGTCAAAAAATGTTGTTTTTTTGCACATATGTTTTACTAATCAAATGTTATATCTATTTGTGCCACATCAATATTTGGCAGGTGCTGGCTTTGCAGAAATGTACCAACCTAGCATTTCCTTTCACATATTTTTGGGATGGGGTTTGAATTCTGTTAAAAGGAACAAAAGTAAACTTTTCTCCGTACATGTTTGCTTTTGTACACTCGTTTTGCTTATTCAATTTGACAGCAGTATACGCCTCTACTACAGCCTGCAACCATAGTTTGTTTCCTGTACATGTACCTACCTACGTAGCATTTATTGTTAAGTACTTTCTTAACAAACAAGCCCTCGCACAGCTTGCGAAAATAGAAAAATGTTCCAGCTCTCAAAAGTATGGTGTAAATTTTTCTTTTCTTTTTTACTAAATATCTGAATTGTTTTTTTCACCACTTAAATGAAACAAAAACTATGCATGTTTGGTAACTCCATGACCTGACTAACCTGGAGAATTGTATAGTCTGGTCATTTTTACCATAAAATGAATGCCGTGAATAAAAACCAATTGCAGAATTGTGTTTATTTTTGCGATTTTGACGCACTTATTATTATTTATTTATATAGCACCATTAATTCCATGGTGCTGTACATGAGAAAGGAGTTACATACAGGGTTATAGATATTGATTACAGTAAGCAGGTTTACATTGACAGACTGGTACAGAGGGGAGAGGACCCTGTCCTTGCGGACTTACATTCTATAGGATAGTGGGGGAGAGACAGAAGGTAGGCACTTGAAATTTTGTCCCCATTTCTAGTACCCCACATGACAAAATGGATGGCGTCCTTTAAAAGTACAACTTGTCCTACAAAAAACAAGCACCTACATAGCTTTGTCGATAAAAAAAAAAGAAAAAAAATTATGGCTCATGGAATAAGGGGAGGAAAAGAAACGGGCATAAAGGAAAAAATAACCAAGCCCTTAAGGGGTGGACAATTGAAGGCTTTGCTCTATTACAATCTATGGTAAATCATGAAATTGCCTATTCCTATTTCCCGTTAGTCTAAAATCACTGGCCCAAAATGCCTACTTGCCATAAAAGATGGAGTTCTTGAATGCCTGGTGAAGAACATTCAATATATTACTGCTTTTATATTAAGAAATCTGAACGTGATAATGGTACAATAAGGTTTACATAGTATTTTTGGATAACACCATGACTAATCCTTTAATTCCTCGGTTAAACATACATTATGTTGGATTTCTTAGACATCGCACTCAGGACATGTAAACATGTGATCTGTGTCATTGTAAGGCGAGGAAGACTCGTCCATTTATCCTAAGCCCTTGTGAAGCTTCAGTAGGATCACAGTCTGATCTCCTGAGTATTTAGGTTGGCTTACAACTAAAATCAAAGCCAAACATGAGATGTGGAAGCCACCTGTCATCAGCAATGGGAAGGACAAGATCCGTGAAGGGCTTTGGATCAGTATTATATTCTTTGTTCTCTTTTTCTTATTTCAGGTGAAGGGTCAGGTAGGAAAACCATTCTTGGTGAACTTTATTTGCAGATATCAGTGGAGTATTGGTGAAGCATTTAGCAGAAAGAATGATGAGCCTTGTAGACGCTAACACACCATGATGACAGACTCGGTAAACTGATCGGAGGAAAAGCTCAACTACTAACCTGGTTTCTAAAACAGTGATATGTTTATAAGAGAGTAAGACCTTATCAGACATTGTCTTAAGGGTGTGAGACCTTTACCAAACAATGTTTTAATGCTACAATGCTTCAAAAAAAATATGAATAATAGTCTTACAAAATTCTACTGTCTTGAGCATACAACTCATATGCAGAATAATGTTTCTCCATTTCTAACTTTAAACAAAACCCTGTTCTTAGTTTAATTCTTCATCTATGTAGTAGCACCCACAACATCCTCCATGTGTTTGTTCAAGGCCCCCACAGCAGCCACATGATGCTAATATATACTACCAGTTAAAAGTTTGGAAACAGTTGTTGATGCAGTAGTTGGGGTGGGCGGGTGACTCCTGGAGACTGCTCCATCACAAGGTATTGTGTGATTCTGATGACACATGAATGACTTCTTTTGTACTTTTTCCACATGGCAATACATATTTGCTACTGTGTGTTTAAACATATGTACACCTTGTGTCCAGGAGGATACCCCACCTTGGGAAATCCTTGATGCTGGCTACATCTTTCACCATCTTTTAGCCCTATATATCTGTTGTGTCTGTATACAATTTTTTATAAATATTTAATAAAGGTATTGATGTTTTTGGATCTATGACTGCTTGGGTTCTCTTTAGTTCAATTATGTGGTGGTGGGTGTTGTGAATTCTGTGGTCAAGCTCCCTCCTGTGGTCATGAGTGGTACTTCGGCTGGTTCTGTCTATGAGCTTCCTCTGGTGGATGTGAGTGGGGCTGCGGCTTCTGAGTTTCCTTCCTCAGGTGACGAGGTTAAGTCGTTAGGTGCTGCTCTACTTAACTCCACCTAGTTCTTTGTTCCTTGCCTCCAGTCAATGTTCCAGTATTGGTCTTGCTATCTCCTGGATCGTTCCTGTGGCCTGTCTGCCTTGCATAAGCTAAGTTTTGCTTATGTTACTTTTGTTGCTCTATTTTCTGTCCAGCTTGCTATATTGGTTTTTCTTGCTTGCTGGAAGCTCTGAGACGCAGAGGGAGCACCTCCGTACCGTTAGTCGGTGCGGAGGGTCTTTTTGTCCCCTCTGCGTGGTTGTTGTAGGTTTTTGTGCTGACCGCAAAGCTATCTTTCCTATCCTCGGTCTATTCAGTAAGTCGGGCCTCACTTTGCTAAATCTATTTCATCTCTGTGCTTGTATTTTCATCTTACTCACAGTCATTATATGTGGGGGCTGCCTTTTCCTTTGGGGAATATCTCTGAGGCAAGGTAGGCTTTTTTTTCTATCTTCAGGACTAGCTAGTTTCTCAGGCTGTGACGAGGCGCCTAGGTTCTGGTCAGGAGCGCTCCACTGCTACCTTTAGTGTGGTGTGATAGGATTAGGGATTGCGGTCAGCAGAGTTCCCACGTCTCAGAGCTCGTCCTATGTTTGTAACTAAACAGGTCACTTGTGTGCTCTTAACCACTAGGTCCATTGTGGTTCTGAATCACCTGTTCATAAGAGTACTGGAGGCCCAAAGTACTAATGCTTCTCAACAGAGGGAAAAGAGAAGTTCTGAGACCATTTTTTTTTTCTTTGCACTGTGTTTTGTCTCTCTTTTCCCCTAAACATTTGGGTGGTTCAGAACACAGGTGTTGTGATGGACATTCAAGCTCTGTCCTCTTTGATGAATAATCTCGCTATAAATGTACAGAACATTCAAGATTTAGTGGTTCAGAATCCGATGTTAGAACCTAAAATTCCTATTCATGAGTTATTTTCTGGAGATAGAGCTTAATTTCTGAATTTCAAAAATAATTGTAAACTATTTCTGGCTTTGAAACCCCGCTCCTCTGGTGACTCAGTTCAACAAGTAAAGATCATTATTTCTTTATTACGCGGCGACCCTCAAGATTGGGCATTTTCTCTTGCGCCAGGAGATCCTGCATTATGTAATATTGATGCGTTTTTTCTGGCGCTCGGATTGCTGTATGATGAACCTAATTCAGTGGATCAGGCAGAGAAAAATTTGCTGGCTCTGTGTCAGGGTCAGGATGAGGTAGAGATATATTGTCAGAAGTTTAGGAAGTGGTCAGTGCTCACTCAATGGAATGAATGCGCGCTGGCAGCAATTTTCAAAAAGGGTCTCTCTGAAGCCCTTAAGGATATCATGGTGGGATTTCCTATGCCTGCTGGTCTGAATGAGTCTATGTCTTTGGCTATTCAGATCGGTCGACGCTTGCGTGAGCGTAAAACTGTGCACCATTTGGCGGTATTATCTGAGCATGTATCTGAGTCTATGCAGTGCGATAGGACTTTGACCAGAGCTGAACGGCAAGAACACAGACATCAGAATGGGCTGTGTTTTTATTGTGGTGATTCCACTCATGCTGTCTCCGATTGTCCTAAGCGCACTAAGCGGTCCGCTAGGTCTGCCACCATTGGTACTGTACAGTCGAAATTTCTTTTGTCAGTTACTTTGATCTGCTCTTTGTCGTCCTATTCCGTCATGGCATTTGTGGATTCAGGTGCTGCCCTGAATTTGATGGACTTGGAGTATGCTAGGCGCTGTGGGTTTTCCTTGGAGCCCTTGCAGCATCCTATTCCATTGAGAGGAATTGATGCTACGCCTTTGGCCAAGAATAAGCCTCAGTATTGGACCCAGCTGACCATGTGCATGGCTCCTGCGCATCAGGAGGATATTCGCTTTTTGGTGTTGCATAATCTGCATGATGTGGTCGTGTTGGGGTTGCCATGGCTACAAGTCCATAACCCAGTATTGGATTGGAAATCAATCTCTGTGTCCAGCTGGGGTTGTCAGGGGGTACATGGTGATGTTCCATTTCTGTCTATTTCATCATCCACCCCTTCTGAGGTCCCAGAGTTCTTGTCAGATTACCAGGATGTATTTGATGAGCCCAAGTCCAGTGCCCTACCTCCGCATAGGGATTGTGATTGTGCTATCGATTTGATTCCTGGTAGTAAGTTTCCTAAAGGTCGACTGTTTAATTTGTCTGTACCTGAGCACGCCGCTATGCGGAGTTACGTAAAGGAATCCTTGGAGAAGGGTCATATTCGCCCGTCGTCATCACCATTGGGAGCAGGGTTCTTTTTTGTGGCCAAGAAGGATGGTTCTTTGAGACCTTGCATTGATTACCGCCTTCTAAATAAATTCACGGTCAAATTTCAGTACCCCTTGCCCTTGCTGTCTGATTTGTTCGCTCGGATTAAGGGGACTAGTTGGTTCACCAAGATAGATCTTCGTGGTGCGTATAATCTTGTGCGTATTAAAAGGGGCGATGAATGGAAAACAGCATTTAATACGCCCGAGGGCTATTTTGAGTACCTGGTGATGCCATTCGGGCTTTCTAATGCTCCATCAGTGTTTCAGTCCTTTATGCATGACATTTTCCGAGAGTACCTGGATAAATTCCTGATTGTATACTTGGATGATATTTTGGTCTTCTCGGATGATTGGGAGTCTCACGTGAAGCAGGTCAGAATGGTGTTCCAGATCCTGCGTGCGAATTCTTTTTTTGTGAAGGGGTCTAAGTGTCTCTTTGGTGTTCAGAAGGTTTCATTTTTGGGTTTCATTTTTTCCCCTTCTACTATTGAGATGGACCCTGTTAAAGTTCGAGCCATTCATGATTGGACTCAGCCGACATCTCTGAAGAGTCTGCAAAAGTTCCTGGGCTTTGCTAATTTTTATCATCGCTTCATCAATAATTTTTCTAGTATTGCTAAACCGTTGATTGATTTAACCAAGAAGGGTGCTGATGTGGTCAATTGGTCTTCTGCTGCTGTGGAAGCTTTTCAAGAGTTGAAGCGTCGTTTTTCCTCTGCCCCTGTGTTGTGCCAACCAGATGTTTCGCTCCCGTTCCAGGTCGAGGTTGATGCTTCTGAGATTGGAGCAGGGGCTGTTTTGTCGCAAAGAAGTTCTGATGGCTCGGTGATGAAGCCATGCGCCTTCTTTTCCAGGAAGTTTTCGCCTGCTGAGCGTAATTATGATGTTGGCAATCGTGAGTTGCTGGCCATGAAGTGGGCATTCGAGGAGTGGCGTCATTGGCTTGAAGGAGCTAAGCATCGCGTGGTGGTCTTGACTGATCACAAGAACTTGATTTATCTTGAGTCAGCCAAGCGGTTGAATCCTAGACAGGCTCGTTGGTCGCTGTTTTTCTCCCATTTTGACTTTGTGGTTTCATACCTTCCGGGCTCTAAAAATGTGAAGGCGGATGCCCTGTCTAGGAGTTTTGTGCCCGACTCTCCAGGTTTGTCTGAGCCGGCGAGTGTTCTCAAGGAGGGGGTAATTTTGTCTGCCATCTCCCCTGATTTGCGGCGGGTGCTACAAAAATTTCAGGCTAATAGACCTGATCGTTGCCCAGCGGAGAAACTGTTTGTCCCTGATAAATGGACGAGTAGAGTTATCTCTGAGGTTCATTGTTCGGTGTTGGCTGGTCATCCTGGAATCTTTGGTACCAGAGATTTGGTGACTAGATCCTTTTGGTGGCCGTCTCTGTCGCGGTATGTGCGTTCATTTGTGCAGTCCTGTGGGATTTGTGCTCGGGCTAAGCCCTGCTGTTCTCGTGCCAGTGGGTTGCTTTTGCCCTTGCCAGTTCCGAAGAGGCCCTGGACACATATCTCTATGGATTTTATTTCGGATCTCCCCGTCTCTCAAAAAATGTCGGTCATTTGGGTTGTTTGTGATCGCTTTTCTAAGATTGTCCATTTGGTACCCTTGTCTAAATTGCCCTCCTCCTCTGATTTGGTGCCATTGTTCTTCCAGCATGTGGTTCGTTTACATGGCATTCCGGAGAACATCGTTTCTGACAGAGGTTCCCAGTTTGTGTCGAGGTTTTGGCGAGCCTTTTGTGCTAGGATGGGCATTGATTTGTCTTTTTCCTCGGCTTTCCATCCTGAGACAAATGGCCAGACTGAACGAACCAATCAGACCTTGGAAACATATCTGAGATGTTTTGTTTCTGCCGATCAGGATGATTGGGTGTCCTTTTTGCCTTTGGCTGAGTTCGCCCTTAATAATCGGGCCAGCTCGGCTACTTTGGTTTCGCCGTTTTTCTGCAATTCCGGCTTCCATCCTCGTTTCTCTTCAGGGCAGGTTGAGTCTTCTGACTGTCCTGGCGTGGATACTGTGGTGGATAGGTTGCAGCAGATTTGGACTCATGTGGTGGACAATTTGACATTGTCTCAGGAGAAGGCTCAGCGTTTCGCTAACCGCAGGCGCTGTGTGGGTCCCCGACTTCATGTTGGGGATTTGGTTTGGTTGTCATCTCGTTATATCCCTATGAAAGTTTCTTCTCCTAAATTTAAGCCTCGTTTCATTGGTCCGTATAGGATTTCTGAGGTTCTTAATCCTGTGTCTTTTCGTTTGACCCTTCCAGCTTCTTTTTCCATCCATGACGTGTTCCATAGGTCATTGTTGCGGAGATACGTGGCACATGTGATTCCATCCGTTGATCCTCCTGCCCCGGTTTTGGTTGAGGGGGAGTTGGAGTATATAGTGGAGAAGATTTTGGATTCTCGTATTTCGAGACGGAAACTCCAGTACCTGGTTAAGTGGAAGGGTTATGGTCAGGAAGATAATTCCTGGGTCTTTGCCTCTGATGTTCATGCTGCCGATCTGGTTCGTGCCTTTCATTTGGCTCATCCTGGTCGGCCTGGGGGCTCTGGTGAGGGTTCGGTGACCCCTCCTCAAGGGGGGGGGTACTGTTGTGAATTCTGTGGTCAAGCTCCCTCCTGTGGTCATGAGTGGTACTTCGGCTGGTTCTGTCTATGAGCTTCCTCTGGTGGATGTGAGTGGGGCTGCGGCTTCTGAGTTTCCTTCCTCAGGTGACGAGGTTAAGTCGTTAGGTGCTGCTCTACTTAACTCCATCTAGTTCTTTGTTCCTTGCCTCCAGTCAATGTTCCAGTATTGGTCTTGCTATCTCCTGGATCGTTCCTGTGGCCTGTCTGCCTTGCATAAGCTAAGTTTTGCTTATGTTACTTTTGTTGCTATATTTTCTGTCCAGCTTGCTATATTGGTTTTTCTTGCTCGCTGGAAGCTCTGAGACGCAGAGGGAGCACCTCCGTACCGTTAGTCGGTGCGGAGGGTCTTTTTGTCCCCTCTGCGTGGTTGTTGTAGGTTTTTGTGCTGACCGCAAAGCTATCTTTCCTATCCTCGTTCTATTCAGTAAGTCGGGCCTCACTTTGCTAAAATCTATTTCATCTCTGTGTTTGTATTTTCATCTTACTCACAGTCATTATATGTGGGGGCTGCCTTTTCCTTTGGGGAATTTCTCTGAGGCAAGGTAGGCTTATTTTTCCATCTTCAGGGCTAGCTAGTTTCTCAGGCTGTGACGAGGCGCCTAGGTTCTGGTCAGGAGCGCTCCACGGCTACCTTTAGTGTGGTGTGATAGGATTAGGGATTGCGGTCAGCAGAGTTCCCACGTCTCAGAGCTCGTCCTATGTTTGTAACTAAACAGGTCACTTGTGTGCTCTTAACCACTAGGTCCATTGTGGTTCTGAATCACCTGTTCATAACAGGTGGGCTTATACAACTCATATAGTGGAATTGGTGATTTTCTGTTCCCACCACTTACAATGTTCATCAGAATAAGGTTATATTTTTTTGGAATGGGCATATTGTAGATTGAGATTGAAGACCACAAAAAAGAATGAAGAATCACACATGGAACAAGGAGTAAAGCAACAAGTATGAAACAAACCATATTAGTTAAACCTTAGATTCCTCAAAGTACCAACTTTACACTTTAACAACTTTACACCCCCTTGTCGTTCCCTCAAGCAGCTTCATCTGGTAGTCACCTGGATTGGTTTCCAATGCAGACCAAGGATAATTCATTTGTGGTTTCACCAGCCTTCTGCAAGTGTTTGCAACCATCAGTGATGAGTCCTATTCCACAACTGTTCCAAGCTGTAAAATGGCAAGAACCTCTTAACTAAAGAGAGCTTTAACACAAGATGGTCAGTCAATCAGAAAAATTGCTAGAATCTTGAAGGTATCCTCAAGTGCAGTCATGAAAACCATCAATCGCTATGATAAAATTAGCTTTCATAAGCACCACCCAAGATAACGTCTAAGAATTTCCTCTCCTGCAGAGAATAAGTACATCAGTTGCAGAAACTGCAAATTCATAGCATCTTGGATAGCAACCCTCAAAATAATGCACAGACACATCTCAACATCAGCTGTTGAGATGAGACTTGCAAGTGGCAAAACTGTGTCAACCTTTGTTTTCATCATCTGATGTGATCCCTTTTAGCAGAAATAATTGCATCTAATAATTGTTGATTACTCCTGCACATCCAATTGTAGGAATTTTCGCACATTTATCTGCAAAATTGCACCATCTCTTGTGTTGATGGGACTTCTATGAATTGCTTGCTCCACGTTCTTCTACAACATTTCTACAGGAAAAAGGTCAGGACTTTGGCTAAAGAAGAATGCAGAAACTTTTGGAATAGAGAAACCATTGTTTTATAGAAAAACTCGTGTGCTTTGGGTCGTTGTCTTGCAGATTTAATCACATTCTCTTCAGATTCAGCTCATCATGATATTTCCTTTAGAATTTACTTTTAAATGATACATATATTCAGCGCCATGCGTCTGATCCAGACGTAGTCTGATCCAGGCATCTTTCAAATTACAGATTTCTAATCACTAGGGTTGAGCGAAATGGGTCGTTCATTTTCATAAGTCGCCGACTTTTGGCAAAGTCGGGTTTCTTGAAACCCGACCCGATCCCTGTGTGGGGTCGGCCATGCGGTACGTGACTTTCGCGCCAAAGTCGCGTTTCAATGACGTGAAAAACGCCATTTCTCAGCCAATGAAGTTGGACGCAGAGTGTGGGCAGCGTGATGACATAGATCCTGGTCCCCACCATCTTACAGAAGGGCACTGCAGTGATTGGCTTGCTGTCTGCAGCGGCACAGGGGCTATAAAGGGGCGTTCCCGCCGACCGCCATGTTACTGCTGCTGATCTGAGCATAGGGAGAGGTTACTGCCGCTTCATCAGAAGCAGGGATAGCGTTAGGCAGGGTACATTCACCCCCAAACCGCTTGTGTTGTAGCGATTTCCACTGTCTAACACCACCTTTTGTTTGCAGGGACAGTGGAAGCTACATTTTTTTTCCCCTCAGCGCTGTAGCTCATTGGGCTGCCCTAGAAGGCTCCCTGATAGCTGCATTGCTGTGTGTACGCCGCTGTGCAAACCAACTGCTTTTTTCGAAGCACAAATCCTGTTGTTCCTTCCTTTCTGCACAGCTATCTTGTTTGTTTGTCCACACTTTTGATTTAATTTGTGCAGCAGTCCACTCCTTGTTATTGCTGCCTGCCATACCTTGCTGAGATTACTGCAGGGAGATAGGAGTTGTAGGACAGTCCCTGTTTTTTTGTTTTTTTTTTAATTCTCCCTGAAAAAAAATAAATAGTGTGAGATTAATCTTGGCATTTGTGCTTGAGTGCCAGTCGTGTGTGCCATCTCTCTCCAATTGTGGGGAACAGAAAGCCTAGAATCTAAAATCCTTTTTTTTTTTTTAATTCTCCCTATAAAAAAAATAGTAGGAGATTAAGATTGGCATTTCTGCTAGAGTGCCAGTCCTGTGTGTGCCATCTCTCTCCAATTTTGGGGCACAGAAAGCCTAGTGTGTAATACTGGGCCTGATTTTTTGACAATTCTCCAAGAAACAAAAAAAAAGTGGGAGATTAATATTGGCATTTTTGCTCGAGTGACAGTCCTGCGTGTGTGGCATCTCTCTCAAATTGTGGGCCACAGAAAGCCTAGTGTCTGCAATACTTTTTTTTTGTGGTTTTTAATTCTCCCTTTAAAAAAAAAAAATATGGGAGATTAATATTGGCATTTTTGCTCGAGTGACAGTCCTGCGTGTGTGGCATCTCTCTCAAATTGTGGGCCACAGAAAGCCTAGTGTCTGCAATACTGTTTTTTTTTTTGGTTTTTAATTCTCCCTTAAAAAAAAAATATGGGAGATTAATATTGGCATTTTTGCTCGAGTGACAGTCCTGCGTGTGTGGCATCTCTCTCAAATTGTGGGCCACAGAAAGCCTAGTGTCTGCAATACTGTTTTTTTTTTTGGTTTTTAATTCTCCCTTAAAAAAAAAAATATGGGAGATTAATATTGGCATTTTTGCTCGAGTGACAGTCCTGCGTGTGTGGCATCTCTCTCAAATTGTGGGCCACAGAAAGCCTAGTGTCTGCAATACTGTTTTTTTTGTGGTTTTTAATTCTCCCTTAAAAAAAAAAAATGGGAGATTAATATTGGCATTTGTGCTCGAGTGACAGTCCTGCGTGTGTGGCATCTCTCTCAAATTGTGGGCCACAGAAAGCCTAGTGTCTATAATACTGCTTTTTTTTGGTTTTTAATTCTCCCTTAAAAAGAAAAAAAAAGTGGGAGATTAATATTGGCATTTTTGCTAGAGTGACAGTCCTGCGTGTGTGGCATCTCTCTCAAATAGTGGGCCACAGAAAGCCTAGTGTCTGCAATACTGTTTTTTTTTTTTTGGTTTTTAATTCTCCCTTAAAAAAAAAAATGGGAGATTAATATTGGCATTTTTGCTCGAGTGACAGTCCTGCGTGTGTAGTTAAATAAATAAGGCAGCACACTGCAGCGCTAAAGCATGCAAGCTTGAAACACGAAATATGAACTGCATTACTGCACTAGAAATATGAAAAATGAGAGCTTTTAGCGCATAAAAATGGCCAATTTTATGTGTACCTGGTAGCCCCTTTACGGCATCTCTCTTATACCAGGTCCTACACTTGCCTTACCTCGCTGAGAATAAACGTCTCCATCTGAATGGGTACATGTGAAACCTCTACTTAGACTAAAATTCTCTCTCACTGTGGAGGTCTGAAACTCAGCAGAGGAGCCCACCCCTGTACCTAAGTATGCAACCCTTTTGGTTTTTGGTTTTGTTGTCTTGCGAGACATTAACATCTGTTTATTTTTTGTGAGTACTAACTGTCAGACACTCCTTACAATCGGCCTCCGCTGACAACACCAATGCTGCCTGTGTACCCCTTCAAGATAATTTCAAGTGCATAACTTTTGTTATGTTAGGCGTACTAAGTCTGTCTGCGGTCCATAATTGAAATTGTCCTCCACTGACCACACCACTGCTGCCCGTGTACCCCTGGAACCTATTTTAAAGTGCCTACAGCCTTCTTATGTTATGTTAGGCCTACTGAGTCTGTCTGAGGTCCCTCCTTCCAATAGTCCTCCACTGACCACACCACTGCTGCCCGTGTACCCCTGAAACCAATTTTAAATTGCCTACAGCCTACTTTTGTTATGTTAGGCCTATTGAGTCTGTCTGCGGTCCCTCCTTCCAATAGTCCTCCACTGACCACACCACTGCTGCCCGTGTACCCCTGGAACCTATTTTAAAGTGCCTACAGCCTTCTTATGTTATGTTAGGCCTACTGAGTCTGTCTGCGGTCCCTCCTTCCAGTAGTCCTCCACTGACCACACCACTGCTGCCCGTGTACCCCTGAAACCAATTTTAAATTGCCTACAGCCTACTTTTGTTATGTTAGGCCTATTGAGTCTGTCTGCGGTCCCTCCTTCCAATAGTCCTCCACTGACCACACCACTGCTGCCCGTGTACCCCTTGAACCTATTTTAAAGTGCCTACAGTCTACTTTTTTTCTTTATTTTATAATTATAAAGCCCAGATGGACTACGCTGTACCACGGTACGAGCTACCCAGTCGTCACTTCTTTTGCGAGAAAAGCCATCTCAGCCCTCCACCAGCATGTAAAAATCCGCATTGTTCATGCTCTCAGGCAATCTAATAGTAGAAAGGTGCACCTGACAACAGACGCATGGACCAGTAGGCATGTCCACGGAAGGTTACGTGTCCATTATGGCGCACTGGGTTAATGTGGTGGATGCATGGTCCACAGGGGACAGCCTACTAAGTCTGTCTGCAGTCCCTAATTGAAATTGTCCTCCGCTTACCACACCAATGCTGCCTGTGTACCCCTGGAACCTTTTTTAAACTGCATTGAGCCCAATTTTTTGTTTAAGGCCTACTACCTGTGTCTGTCTGCACCACTCAATACAGCTGTCCTCCTCTGAAAAAAGCTGAGCGTCAATTGTCTGGTTTTCAGCCTATAGAAATTTGAAAACTGCATTGGGGCTACTATTTCGGTAGGGCCTACTAACGGTGTCTGCCGCTCCAAGGTGTTCTCCTGGTTGTCTTTCCTGAGCTTCGATCTTCAGGCTCTCGTTAAATAGTTTTTAAATCAAACTGCAGTGGGGCTAGTACTTGGGTTGGGGCCTACTGCCAGTGTCTGCCGCTCCAAGGTGTTCTCCTGGTTGTCTTCCTGAGCTTCGATCTTCAGGCTCTTGTTAAATAGTTTTTAAATCAAACTGCAGTGGGGCTAGTACTTGGGTTGGGGCCTACTACCAGTGTCTGCCGCTCCAATGTGTTCTCCTGGTTGTCTTTCCTGAGCTTTGATCTTCAGGCTCTTGTTAAATAGTTTTTAAATCAACCTGCAGTGGGGCTCGTACTTGGGTTGGGGCCTACTACCAGTGTCTGCCGCTCCAAGGTGTTCTCCTGGTTGTCTTTCCTGAGCTTCGATCTTCAGACTCTCGTTAAATAGTTTTTAAATCAAACTGCAGTGGGGCTAGTACTTGGGTTGGGGCCTACTACCAGTGTCTGCCGCTCCAAGGTGTTCTCCTGGTTGTCTTTCCTGAGCTTCGATCTTCAGGCTCTTGTTAAATAGTTTTTAAATCAAACTGCAGTGGGGCTAGTACTTGGGTTGGGGCCTACTACCGGTGTCTGCCGCTCCAAGGTGTTCTCCTGGTTGTCTTTCCTGAGCTTCGATCTTCAGGCTCTTGTTAAATAGTTTTTAAATCAAACTGCAGTGGGGCTAGTACTTGGGTTGGGGCCTACTACCAGTGTCTGCCGCTCCAAGGTGTTCTCCTGGTTGTCTTTCCTGAGCTTCGATCTTCAGGCTCTTGTTAAATAGTTTTTAAATCAAACTGCAGTGGGGCTAGTACTTGGGTTGGGGCCTACTACCAGTGTCTGCCGCTCCAAGGTGTTCTCCTGGTTGTCTTTCCTGAGCTTCGATCTTCAGGCTCTTGTTAAATAGTTTTTAAATCAAACTGCAGTGGGGCTAGTATTTGGGTTGGGGCCTACTACCAGTGTCTGCCGCTCCAAGGTGTTCTCCTGGTTGTCTTTCCTGAGCTTCGATCTTCAGGCTCTTGTTAAATAGTTTTTAAATCAAACTGCAGTGGGGCTAGTATTTGGGTTGGGGCCTACTACCAGTGTCTGCCGCTCCAAGGTGTTCTCCTGGTTGTCTTTCCTGAGCTTCGATCTTCAGGCTCTCGTTAAATAGTTTTTAAATCAAACTGCAGTGGGGCTAGTACTTGGGTTGCGGCCTACTACCAGTGTCTTCCGCTCCAAGGTGTTCTCCTGGTTGTCTTTCCTGAGCTTCGATCTTCAGGCTCTTGTTAAATAGTTTTTAAATCAAACTGCAGTGGGGCTAGTACTTGGGTTGGGGCCTACTACCAGTGTCTGCCGCTCCAAGGTGTTCTCCTGGTTGTCTTTCCTGAGCTTCGATCTTCAGGCTCTTGTTAAATAGTTTTTAAATCAAACTGCAGTGGGGCTAGTACTTGGGTTGGGGCCTACTACCAGTGTCTGCCGCTCCAAGGTGTTCTCCTGGTTGTCTTTCCTGAGCTTCAATCTTCAGGCTCTCGTTAAATAGTTTTAAAATCAAACTGCAGTGGGGCTAGTACTTGGGTTGGGGCCTACTACCAGTGTCTGCCGCTCCAAGGTGTTCTCCTCGTTGTCTTTCCTGAGCTTCAATCTTCAGGCTCTTGTTAAATAGTTTTTAAATCAAACTGCAGTGGGGCTAGTACTTGGGTTGGGGCCTACTACCAGTGTCTGCCGCTCCAAGGTGTTCTCCTGGTTGTCTTTCCTGAGCTTCGATCTTCAGGCTCTCGTTAAATAGTTTTTAAATCAAACTGTAGTGGGGCTAGTACTTGGGTTGGGGCCTACTACCAGTGTCTGCCGCTCCAAGGTGTTCTCCTGGTTGTCTTTCCTGAGTTTCGATCTTCAGGCTCTTGTTAAATAGTTTTTAAATCAAACTGCAGTGGGGCTAGTACTTGGGTTGGGGCCTACTACCAGTGTCTGCCGCTTCGAGGTGTTCTGGTTGTCTTTACTGAGCTTCGATCTTCAGGCTCTTGTTAAATAGTTTTTAAATCAAACTGCAGTGGGGCTAGTACTTGGGTTGGGGCCTACTACCAGTGTCTGCCGCTCCAAGGTGTTCTCCATGTTGCCTCTCCCTAAATTCTATCTTGAAGCTCTCATTAAGTAGTTGTTGAAACAACACTGCATTAGGCCTACAAGTTGGGTCTGGGTTGTAGAGACGGTGTCTGCCGCTCCAAGGTGTTCTCCAGGTTGCCTCTCCCTAAATTCTATCTTCAGGCTCTTGTTAAATTGTTTTTAATATAACACTGCATTTGGCCTACTTGTTTTGTTGGCCCCACTAACGGTGTCTGCCGCTCCTTGATGTTCTCCTACACTGAACAAACCAGTGCCGCCTGTTTACTTCTGTTACCGATTTTGAACTGCATTTAGCCTACTTACTGATTTGGGCCTACTCACTGTGTCAGCCTCTCATTACAGTTGTACTCCACTGAACAAAGCAATGCCCCCTGGTTAGTCCTGTTTCCAATTTTGAACTGCATTTAGCCCACTTTATTATTTGGGCCTATATCTGTGTTTTCTCCTCATCCTGCCCATTGCCCAGCCAGTGATAGATGAGTCTGCTGGTACATTGACCCAGAACGCTACATTCCCCGTGCACGCAACACAGCCAGAATGAGACCCTGCTGAAAGTCAGGTTCCCCTTCCCGCATACCATACCACCTTACACGGGGACAAAGAGGAAGGTGCAGATGAAAGTGCAGGTTCCTTCATCAGGTGTGGGGGGGGGAATACTCATTGGCGACGTCACTGGCACAGGGCCCCTCATAGTACGCAAAAGTGTCGCTGCCATTGGGAGGCGCCCCCGCCGTGCAAACACACCGCCGTACTTTGAGGGGCCCTGTGTCAGTGCCAATGCCAACGAGTGGGCCCCCCCTGCTTGCTCAGGATCACAGCACTTGCAAAGTTTAAATACTTACCGCTCCCTGCTCCACTGCCCTGAGGTGGTCCAGATTACCTGGGCCCACTAAATACTTGAACCAGCCCTACCCCCCACAACTTTAGCCAAATGACCCCCAATTTCCAATGCCTAACTATTATTATAAGGTAAATTAAGATTGACAAGCTTCAGTAACAAGAATGGATGTTTTTGCCATTAAAATGGGCACTGTAGGTGTTTTCCTGGCTTCCACTCACTGCTGACTATGCTTCCCCATTGACTTGCATTGGGTTTCGGGTTTCGGTCGATCCCCGACTTTTCGCGATAATCGGCCGATTCCACTCGACTCGACTGTTGAGATAGTCGGGTTTCGCGAAACCCAACTCGACCCTAAAAAACTAAAAGTCGCTCAACCCTACTAATCACTACTATGAATTAGACTAGAATTCTAAGATGCATTTGACTGCTCACCACCATCACTCCTATCATATTATCATCTTCATCACCATCTATATCTAATTCAAGTTGTCTCTTCTTCCTACAGGTATGATTTGAATGTACACATCTTTCCCCAGATCCTGACTGTTTGTGAAATGCATTTACTCCCTCTCTGGTATGCGCTGAAAGTACACATCTTTAACCAACTCCTGACTGTGAATTGCATTTACTCCATCTCTGGTATGCTCTGCTTACCCATCACTTTGTGTTCATAATGTATTTCAGCCCTCTTGTGTTTTCCATGCATATCTGAGTGGTCAGTCTAACCCCTCCCCCCTTTTTATGACCCTTGTTTAATTCTAAACATGTGTTCTGGCCACACCCCCCCCACATCCACCTCACAGCTGAGTGCTCTTAGTTGCACATATATTCAGCGCCATGCATCTGATCCAGACGTAGTCTGATCCAGACATCTTTAAAATTACAGATTTCTAATTACACTACTATGAATTAGACTAGAATTGGACTGGAATTTGACTATAAGGTAAAGGAATATAAAAGCACTACAAGGTTACGGTTTCTATTCACTTTCACCCCCATAATACTCTATTTTTTCCCATCTCCTGTAATCCCTCCACCAAGTAAGGAAGTAGCCATTTCTCCCTCCATCCTCCCCAGGCATCTCACCTCCTCAGAACTGTTCCTCCACATATAATCTTTTTTCTCCAGACACACGGCCACACCATGTCCTATCCTGCTCCCACCGTCTAACGATCTCTCTGCTACTCCTCATTGCTGGTGATGTATTCCAAAATCCTGGCCCTCCTCAACACATCCCCACACTCATTTCTAACACCCTGCCACGCAACCATGATAATCTCATACCCATTCATCCAGCCCCCACTCCCCCTAGTGTCCCTACCTGGAGCACTATGGAACGCACACTCTGTCTACAACAAACTGTCATATCCATGGCCTCTATCACCAACAAACTTTCCTTCCTTGGCATCACTGAAAACTGGCTCACCCCCTCTGACTCAACCTCCATCTGCACTTTCCTATGGCGAATTCCACCTCTCTAACAACCCTCGCCCCAGCAACAAACATGGTGCTGGAGTTGGCTTGCTCCTGTCTGATACCTGCTCCTTTACCCCAATTACGCTACCACCCTCTGCTGTTCTTCCCTTGTTTGAGGTGCATTCAGTCCTTATCAACTCCCCCTCCAACATACAGCTGGCTGTCCTCTACCGCCCCCCAGAACTAGCCATCTCCACCTTTTTAAACCACTTCACCACCTGGCTGCTTCATTTCCTCTCTGCTGACATCCCCACTAACATTATGGGTGACTTCAACATCTTTAATGACACTCCCACCCCAGCTGCCTCTAAACTTAACGCTCACTGCCTCCTTTGGCCTCACTCTGCGGTCCTCCACGGCCACTCACAAAGATGGCCACATGCTTGACCTCTTCACCCGCCTCTGTTCCCTTAGTAATCTCACTAACTCATCTCTCCCCCTGTGACCACAACCTACTGACAGACATTCTCCTCCCTCTCCTAGTGCACAACCCCCACAACACAAACTCACTCACCCTCGTAGAAATCTCAAACGCCTCAATTTACAATCACTCAGTCCCTTCAACCTCTTGCAGACATAGCTTCAGATGCTGCTGCCACTTTTTATAACACCACAATAACAGCAACACTTGATTTGGTCACCCCCCTCACACATAGCAAAATTCATACAGTCAACAGGCAGCCCTGGCTAACCAAAGAACTGAGACTGACTTCCAGGGTCGCTGAGCAGAGATGAAAGATCCCGCTCTGCCGAGCATTTCATCGCATCATAGCATACAACAGTCCTTCACCAGTTTCAAGTCCATGCTCACTGCTGCAAAACAAACTTACTTCTCATCTCTCATATCCTCCCTGTCTCACAACCTTAAACAGTTTTTCAACACTTTCAATTCGCTACTCCATCCCCCTCCTCTCCTTTCATTTCTGCTGAAGACTTTGCCCATTTCTTTAAGCAGAAGATTGATACGATCGGAGAAAGCTTTGGCCTGCCGCCCTCAATGTCCCTCTTAGCTGCTCAGCCATGTTCCTCCAAAACTAGCTTCTCAACTATGACAGAAGATCAGCTCTCCACCCTTTTGTCAAGATCACATCTCACCACTTGAACACTTGACCCTCTCCCGTCCCACATAATCCCTAATCTTGTCACAGTCTTAAACCCATGCCTAGCACACCTCTTCAACCTCTCACTTACAAATGGTGTATTCCCCTCATCCTTCAATAATTCTTCGATCACACCCATCCTCAAAAAGCCCTCCCTCGACCTATCCTTTGTACCTAGCTATTGCCCGATTTCTCTTCTCCCTTATGCTTCAAAACTACTGGAACAGCATGTCCATCTTGAACTATCCTTCTACCTCTCTTCCTGCTCCCTCTTGACCAGTTACAATCTGGCTTCCGACCGCATCACTCAACTGAAACTGCCCTAACTAAAGTTACCAACGACCTTCTAGCCACCAAGAGCAAGCGACACTACTCGGTCCTCCTTCTCCTGGACCCATCTTCTGCCTTCAAAACTCAACCATTCCCTCCTGCTACAGATTCTCATCTCTTGGCATCACAGACTTGGCCCTATCCTGGATCTCGTCATATCTAACAGGCTGAACATTCATCTCCCTCTCCCACACCACCTCCTCACCTCGCCCCTTGTCTGTCAGTGTCCCCCAATGCTCAGTCCTAGGACCCCTGCTGTTCTCCATCTTCGGCCTGCGAGAGCTCATAGAATCCCACAGTTTGCAGTATCTCTACACCGATGACACGCAGATCTACCTATCTGGACCCGACCTCCCCTCCTTACTGACCAAAATCCCACAATGTCTGCTATTTCAGCTTTCTTTTCTGCTCACTTTCTAAAGCTGAACATGGACAAAACAGAATTAATCATCTTTCCCCCATCTCACTCTACCCCTCCACCAGACCTATCCATCAATGTCAATGGCTGCTCACTTCCCCTGTCCCATCAGCTCGGTGCCATGGGGTGATCCTCGACTCTGGCTCAAACTCAAAAATATTTCCCGGATCCGTGCATTCCTTGACCAGGAAACCACAAAAACGCTAGTGCACACCCTTATCTCCTGCCTTGACTACTGCAACCGCCTACTCTCTGGCCTCCACTCTAACACTCTCGCACCACTCCATTCCATCTACACTCTGCTGCCTGACTAATCCACCTGTCTCCCCGTTCTCCAGCCTCTCTTCTCTGCCAAGCCCTTCACTGGCTTCCTGTTGTCCAGATGCTCCATTTCAAAACCCTAACTGTGACATACAAAGCCATCCATAACCTGTCTCCTCCATACTTCTGTAACATGGTCTCCCGGTACTTAACCACTCGCAACCTCTGATCTTCTTAAGATCTCCTTCTCTATTCCCCTCTTATCTCTTCATCCCACATACAAGACTTCTCCCGTGCTTCCCCCATACTCTGGAACGCTCTACTCCAACACATCAGACTACCACGGAAACCTTTAGAAAGAACCTGAAGACCTACTTCTTCCAACAAGCCTACAACTTGCAGTGATCCTTAGTCTGCTGAACCACCACACGAGCAGCCCTACCCTCTCCTAGTTCACCCATCCTCACCCATCCCCTGTAGACTGTGAGCCCTCGCGGGCAGGGTCCTATCTCCTTCTGTACTAGTGTGTGCCTTGTTTTGCTCGTGTCTATTGTACTTGTCTATATTTGCCCCTTTCACGTGTAAAGCGCCATAGAATAAATGGCGCTATAAAAATGTATAATAATAATAATAAAAAAATGATGGCAAGTTGTCCAGGCCCAAACCATGATGCTACTATCATTGTTTCACAGATGGTATAATGAATTTATGCTGTAATACAGTGTTTATTTCTACAAACTTATCTAATTTAAACCAAAAAGCTTTAGTTTAATCTCATACATTCACAAAAAATAAATTCTGTAGTCCATAACTGTAGCAAAGTCATGGACCACATATCAAAAACGTATTCACTTTTGTAAGCTTTTGCTTAGATGCAATATTGTATAAGAGGTTCTTAGTTTAAACATTCTAATCAGACTGTGTGAAGCCCACTGCCATGTCATAGCGAACCTCTCAGAATGTAAACATTCTAATCAGACTGTGTGAAGCCCACTGCCATGTCATAGCGAACCTCTCAGAATGGAGTGCATTCTGGTTTGTCCAGATGATTTTTAGCAGAAACTGCAGATGAGCAGCAATGTTATTTTTACAGAGCAATAGCTTTCTTCTTGCAAGGTTTGGTTCTGTTCGTCGAACGTACCAATGCTTCCCAAACATGTTTGCTGAACAGTTCGACGAATGTACCCCATTAAATTCATTGGGAGGCCAAACAAAATGTATACATAACATGTTAAGGGGTGACAAAAAGCTTCTCAAACAGCTAAAATTAGGGGCAGAAACCATGAGAAATGGCATCAACCCACTGTACAAATTTGCTAATGGCACAGCAGCAGTATGCCATGGGCCATGTAGAGTGCTCCCGCGAGCTTCAACATCCACAGTCCAGAGTACCAGAACACAGGGCAGGCAGAGCCCGGCCGGTTCGGAGGCAAATCCAGAGTCCCCTTATCCAGGTGGAAATCAGTAGCCTTCTTCTAGCGCCTTGGTGCTGTAGTACCTTATTGCTAAGCCGCTCGTAAGGTCCTCACAGATGTTGTAGATGTTATCGATGTTATCTCTCTCTGTCCCCCAGATGGATAGGACAAACTCATATGACCGGTGACGTGAGGCTTTTTACAGGGACTCTATCATGCCTCTCGCGGGTGCCACCTTGCCTCCTGGGTATAGGGCGGATCAGTAACTTGCAATTAGCTGCCCTGCTGGTTTCTGGAACAAGGCATAATGGACTGTTGCTTCCTCGGTGTTCCGGCTACCGGGATCCTGCGCCTCAGAAGGAGGCAGCCTGTGCAGGGCAGAACTCCTTCTGGTTTCCACTCCTTTGCTATGACTCCTTCACCCTCTCTAAAATACAGTTCTCTGTTCGTGTCCTTTCTTAGGAACTGCTGCATGTGGGGCAGGCACAGCTCCGTGTCCTTCTGTCTAAGCCTCTGACAGGATCCCACCCCTGTCAGGGACCAACTACCTGAGCAGAGCTCAGCTAGCAACTGCCTAACTTCCTCTCCAGGCCACCAGTTTTACCTAATTGTGAAGAGTGCCTTAATAAATAGGAGCATAGCTCCCCCTGGTGTAATGGAGAATGAAATGTGTTGTATGTTTATGGTACCTGGTAAAGAGCTCTCCTTTATTGCCTCCAAATGTAACATCCCTCCCCCCTAGAGGAGAATGAGATTACTGCAATGACCAGGACCCTGGGGCGCTGCACATGCATGAAGTATCAGGGTCTGACCCAGCACTTACAGTTTGGAATGCAATTTTCAATGAGGACCTGGTGGGGAAGTGAGCAGTGTAAGCCTTCATAGCTGAGAGACCTCACACCTCATGCAACACCTCCAATTTTTTTCCCCAGCCACACTCAGATGGCACAAACATCAGTTTCAAAGAGTAATATTTATGGAAAAAAATGTAAGAATAGTAACAGGTAGTTGACTGGTCAATTGACTCACAGTAGAACATTTTATAATGCCACAGAAGCAGTCAGCCATGGTTCATGCAGGAGGTATCAGGGTCTGGCCCAGCATGTACAGCTTTGAATTGAAGTTTCAATTAAGACAAAGTGGGTGAGGGAGAGTGCCTTCTTTCCTGGGAGCCCTGATACCTCATGCAATGGCTCAAACGGATTATTTTCCCAGCCACACTCAGGTAGCACAAATATCACCTTGGCAGAGCACTAATGTTAGAAAAATGTAAAGATAATAATAGGTCATTGACTGATCAATTGACGCACAGTAGAAAATGTTATAATGGCACAGAAGCAGTCAGTAGTGAGCTATGTATGAGTCATCAGGGTCTGGACCAGCATTTATAGCTTTGAATTAAGGTGTAAATAAAGACCTGGTTAAGGGAGCAGTGTGAGTCTTCTTTGCTGGGAGCCCTGATACCTTATGCAACAGGTTTTTTTTTCCCAGCCACACTCAGAGGGCACAAAACATAAGCTTCATAGAGAACTAATGGTAGAAAATGAAAGGAAATATGATAATTTCTTACCGGTAATTTGATTTTCCAGAACCATGACAGCACCGTACGTGAGAGAGATGACATCTGCCCCCAGGAACAGGAAACAGAGATAAAGGGTGCGGCACCTCTCTCCTCAGTTTGTTTCAGAGTATGGAAGATGACCGCCTTATTAGTACACACATGTATAATATACACGTGTATCTAATATATAATTGCCTAGAATACTACTTCCTGCAATTTGTGCCAACTTCCTGTCCGGAGCTAATGTCCGGAGCTAATGTCCGGAGCTAATGTCCGGAGATAAGTGACGTCAACAGTGTCCAGTGTCTGATTGGTTGTCGCCTGCTGCGAGCGACCAAGCAGAAACGTGCCGTACTGTGACACACTCCGCCCGCCATTTTGGTGTGATTTTTGAATTTTTACCTCACAGCAAGTTTCTACTGCGTGGAGGCGGGCCCAGTGACGTTGCTCTTCAAGCTCCTGCCGAATTTCGTCAAAAAAATGATAATACCATTTACCAAAACTATATATATTTAGTTGTGAAGTGGTTCAGTGACATTTTCACACCAATTTTGAACTTTTGTTTGGTGTTTTCTCCATATACTGCCTATTATTCACTGACTGTTATACTGAGAGACTGCCGTTTATTAACCTCTTCTTTGCCACATTGGGTATATTTCAAGAGCTGGTAAGTGCAGCCATTTTTTGTTCTTTCTTACTATTATTTATTATTTGTATTATTCTTACATTTGAATAAATAAAGTATATATGGATTCTAGACTCCCGATTCTTTAGAATCGGGCTGCCATCTAGTATATATATATATATATATATATATATATATATATATATATATATATATATATATATATATATATATATATATATATATATATATATTTTGTGTATCACACAACCATCACCAAGATAGGGTGGGAATTAATGCGGTGCTGTCATTGTTCTGGAAAATTAAATTACCAGTGAGTAATTATAATTTTTTCCCTTCACCATGACAGCACCGTACGTGAGAAGAAGAAATAGAGAGACTCCTAGGGTGGGACAACAGCAGATAACACCTTCCTCCCAAAAGCAAGGTTTGACAGACCTAAAGGTACCGTCACATTTAGCAACGCTGCAGCGATCTAGACAACGATGCCGATCGCTGCAGCGTCGCTGTGTGGTCGCTGAAGAGCTGTCACACAGACAGCTCTCCAGCGACCAACGATGCCGAAGACCCCTGGTAACCAGGGTAAACATCGGGTTACTAAGCGCAGGGCCGCGCTTAGTAACCCGATGTTTACCCTGGTTACCAGTGTAAATGTAAAAAAAAACAAACACTACATACTTACATTCCGGTGTCTGTGGCGTCCCCCGGCGCTCTGCTTCCCTGCACTGTGTAAGCGCCGGCCGTAAAGCAGAGCGGTGACGTCACCCCTGTGCTCTGCTTTACGGCCAGCCGGCGCTGACAGTGCAGGGAAGCAGAACGCCGGGGGACGCGACAGACACCGGAATGTAAGTATGTAGTGTTTTTTTTTTTTAACATTTACACTGGTAACCAGGGCAAATATCGGGTTACTAAGCGCGGCCCAGCGCTTAGTAACCCGATGTTTACCCTGGTTACCAGTGAAGACATCGCTGAATCGGCGTCACACACGCCGATTCAGCGATGTCTGCGGGAGATCCAGCGACAAAATAAAGTTCTGGCCTTTCTGCTCCGACCAACGATGTCACAGCAGGATCCAGATCGCTGCTGCGTGTCAAACACAATGATATCGCTATCCAGGACGCTGCAACGTCACGGATCGGTATCGTTATCGTTACAAAGTCGCTCAGTGTGAAGGTACCTTAAGTCTAGCCTATAATGTCGGAAGAAGGTGGAGGGTGAAGACCATACTGCTGCTCGGCAAATCTGTTCCACGGAAGCATTTGGCCTTTCTGCCCAAGATCTTGCAATGGCACGTGTGGAGTGTGGTGTTACACCCAGTGGGGGAACTTGAAAGTGAGATAGTCGTACGTAACCACCGTGCAACCACCCAAAGGGAAGACATTGGTATTGCAGATGGGTGGGAATTTTTGCAATGTTTACGACTAATCTTAGGTACTGCTGATGTGGGCCAGAAATTGGCACATGGTAGTAAGCATCTGCAAGATCTATTACTTCCATGTAACAGTCCGGGTCGAGTACTTTTATTGCTGTTCTTAGTTTCCATTTTGAAGCTCTCCACCTGAACATAGCGGTTTAGTGCCTCATTTTTGTCTGCCACCTGGGTCATTATCATCCGCCTCGGCGGGGGCCTGGAGAATTTCAACCGCAGACCTTCCAACAACAAGCTGGTTACCCATTGAGAAGCTGGTAATGTTGCCCACTGGTGGACAAACAATCGGAGTCTTCCCAACACCGGGATTTTGGCATCAATGGTGTTTGTAACCAGGTTTAGGGGGAGACTTACTGAAGAGGAATCCCCTCTCTTTCCAGAGTCTGCTCTGCATGGACCTATCGTGGCTCTATATCCGGAGCCACGAAAGGATGAGCGAGGAGTATCCCACTGGCGTCTAGGGAAGGGGGGAGGTGGAAAACGTTTCTTTTTGTCCGACGCCTTGTCTAAGATTTCATCCAAGGTCTTCCCAAAGAGATACTGTCCCTCACAGGGTACTGCAAAGAGTTTGACTTTTGATTGAAAATCTGCAGCCCAATTTTTTAATCACAATGCTCTGTGTCCTGAGTTGGATAAGGCGCATGCACGGGCGGCACATCTGACAGTCGACTGAAGCATCTGCTAGAAACCCTGCTGCCCCCTGCAAGGAGGATAATGCTTCCAGTAGCCTTTCTCTTGGGCATTTGTTTTTAATCTGATCACCCAGCTCCTCTAACCACTTAACCATAGCACATGCTGTGCAAGTGGCGGCTACCCCGGGTTTAAACGACCATGCCGCCGCCTCCCAGGCTGATTTCAGAAAAGCATCCGCTTTTTTGTCAAGGGGATCTTTTAGGGCTTTTATGTCCTCAAATAGTAGCGCTACTCCTTTAGAGGTACTGGCAATAGCTGCATCTAATCTAGAAGCCTTTTCCCACTTCTCGCAGACCTCCTCGCCAAATGGGTATTTGCGCTTTAATGCCTGCGGGATGGATATCTTTATTAGTTTTTTCCACTCTCTTGATCAAATTTAGGATATTGTCATGAAAAGGAAAAAAATTGCGCTTTTTCCCCTCCAGATTACTAAACAGAGTCCTGAATTGATGGTTGCTCTCTAGGAGTTTCCACCCCCATAGTAGCTCTAACAAGTTTGAGCAATTTTCCAATATCTTCGGATTGAAAATAAGGGCGTCCATACTCCTCATCTGAGGAGTCCAGGTCTGAGGCATCAGAAGGGGTTAATTCTCCTGGCTCTTCTGCCACACAACCTGCCCTACCCTCTCCTAGTGTTTCATCACCCATCCCCAGCAGACTGTGAGCCCTCGCGGGCAGGGTCCTCCCTCCTTATGTACCCGTGTGCCTTATTTGCTCATGTTTAATGTATTTGTCTATATTTGCCCCGTATTCACATGTTCTGTGCCATGGAATAAATGGCGCTATAAAAATGTATAATAATAATAATAATAATAATCTACTTCAGACCTCTGGACACTTGTTGGAGGAGGATGTGGAGGGGTAACTTTTGTAGAGTATAATATTGCATGCTGTTTTAATTGTTCCTTAACAGTTGATTTTACTTCCTCTCGGATGATAGTTTAACCCCTTTCTGACATCGGACGTACTATCCCGTCGAGGTGGGGTGGGCCCCCATGACCACGGACGGGATAGTACGTCCAGCGCGATCGGCGGCGCTCACGGGGGGAGCGCCGCCGATCGCAGCCGGGTGTCAGCTGTTTATCGCAGCTGACATCCGGCACTATGTGCCAGGAGCGGTCACGGACCGCTCCCGGCACATTAACCCCTGGCACACCGCGATCAAAGATGATCGCGATGTGCCGGCGGTATAGGGAAGCTTCCCGCAGGGAGGGGACTCCCTGCGGGCTTCCCTGAGCCCCCCGCAGCAACGCGATGTGATCGCGTTGCTGCGAGGGTCTTACCTCCCTCCCTGCTTGTTCCAGGCCCGGATCCAAGATGGCCGCGGATCCGGGTCCTGCAGGGAGGGAGGTGGCTTCACAGAAGCCTGCTCAGAGCAGGCACTGTGAAGCAGCCTGCACTTCTATCAGATCGGTGATCTGACAGAGTGCTGTGCAAACTGTCAGATCACCGATCTGTGATGTCCCCCCCTGGGAAAATGTAAAAAAGTAAAAAAAAATTTTCAAAATGTGTAAAAAAAAATAAAAAAAAATATTCCTAAATAATGAAAAAAAAAAAAATATTATTCCCCTAAATACATTTCTTTATCTAAATAAAAAAAAAAAAACAATAAAAGTACACATATTTAGTATCGCCGCGTCCGTAACGGCCCGACCTATAAAACTGGCCCACTAGTTAACCCCTTCAGTAAACACCGTAAGAAAAAAAAAAAAAACGAGGCAAAAAACAACGCTTTATTATCATACCGCCGAACAAAAAGTGGAATAACACGCGATCAAAAAGACAGATATAAATAACCATGATATCGCTGAAAGCGTCATCTTGTCCCGCAAAAAACGAGCCGCCATACAGCATCATCAGCAAAAAAAAAAAAGTTATAGTCCTGAGAATAAAGCGATGCAAAAATAATTATTTTTTCTATAAAATAGTTTTTATCGTATAAAAGCGCCAAAACAAAAAAAATGATATAAATGAGGTGTCGCTGTAATCGTACTGACCCGAAGAATAAAACTGATTTATCAATTTTACCAAACGCGGAACGGTATAAACGCCTTCCCCAAAAGAAATTCATGAATAGCTGGTTTTTGGTCATTCTGCCTCACAAAAATCGGAATAAAAAGCGATCAAAAAATGTAACGTGCCCGAAAATGTTACCAATAAAAACGTCAACTCGTCCCGCAAAAAACAAGACCTCACATGACTCTGTGAACCAAAATATGGAAAAATTATAGCTCTCAAAATGTGGTAACGCAAAAAATATTTTTTGCAATAAAAAGCGTCTTTCAGTGTGTGACGGCTGCCAATCATAAAAATCTGCTAAAAAAAACGCTATAAAAGTAAATCAAACCCCCCTTCATCACCCCCTTAGTTATTGAAAAATTAAAAAAATGTATTTATTTCCATTTTTCCATTAGGGCTAAGGTTAGGGCTAGGGCTAGGGTTAGGGCTAGGGCTAGGGTTAGGGTTTGGGCTAGGGCTAGGGTTAGGGTTAGGGCTAGGGTTAGGGTTAGGGCTAGGGTTAGGGCTAGGGCTAGGGTTAGGGCTAGGGCTAGGGTTAGGGTTAGGGCTAGGGTTAGGGCTAGGGTTAGGGCTAGGGTTAGGGCTAGGGCTAGTGTTAGGGTTGGGGCTAAAGTTACGGTTAGGGTTTAGATTACATTTACAGTTGGGAATAGGGTTGGGATTAGGGTTAGGGGTGTGTCAGGGTTAGAGGTGTGGTTAGGGTTACTGCTGGGATTAGGGTTAGGGGTGTGTTTGGATTAGGGTTTCAGTTATAATTGGGGGGTTTCCACTGTTTAAGCACATCAGGGGCTCTCCAAACGCGACATGGCGTCCGATCTCAATTCCAGCCAATTCTGCGTTGAAAAAGTAAAACAGTGCTTCTTCCCTTCCGAGCTCTCCCGTGTGCCCAAACAGGGGTTTACCCCAACATATGGGGTATCAGTGTACTCAGGATAAATAGGACAACAACTTTTGTGGTCCAATTTCTCCTGTTACCCTTGGGAAAATACAAAACTGGGGGCTAAAAAATAATTTTTGTGGGAAAAAAAAGATTTTTTATTTTCACGGCTCTGCGTTATAAACTGTAGTGAAACACTTGGGGGTTCAAAGTTCTCACAACACATCTAGATAAGTTCCATGGGGGGTCTAGTTTCCAATATGGGGTCACTTGTGGGGGATTTCTACTGTTTAGGTACATTAGGGGTTCTGCAAATGCAATGTGACGCCTGCAGACCATTCCATCTAAGTCTAAGTCTGCATTCCAAATGGCACTCCTTCCCTTCCGAGCCCTCCCATGCGCCCAAACGGTGGTTCCCCCCAACATATGGGGTATCAGCGTACTCAGGACAAATTGGACAACAACTTTTGGGGTCAAATTTCTCCTCTTACCCTCGGGAAAATACAAGACTGGGGGCTATAAAATAATTTTTGGGGGAAAGATTTTTTTTTTCAATTTTCACGGCTCTGCGTTACAAACTGTGGTGAACCACTTGGGGGTTCCAATCTCTCACAACACATCTAGATGAGTTCCTTAGGGGGTCTAGTTTCCAAAATGGTGTCACTTGTGGGCGGTTTCTACTGTTTCTGTACATTAGGGGCTCTGCAAATGCAATGTGACACCTGCAGACCATTCCATCTAAGCCTGCATTCCAAATGGAGCTCCTTCCCTTCCGAGCCCTCCCATGCGCCCAAACAGTGGTTCCCCCCACATATGGGGTATCAGCGCACTCAGGACAAATTGGACCACAAATTTTGGGGTCCAATTTCTCCTGTTACCCTCGGGAAAATACAAAACTGGGGGCTAAAAAATTATTTTTGTGGGAAAAAATTTTTGTTTTATTTTTACGGCTCTCCATTATAAACTTCTGTGAAGCCCTTGGTGGGTCAAAGTGCTCACTACACATGTAGATAAGTTCCTTAGGGGGTCTACTTTCCAAAATGGTGTCACTTGTAGGGGGTTTCTACTGTTTAGGTACATTAGGGGCTCTGCAAACGCAATGTGACACCTGCAGACCATTCCATCTAAGTCTGCATTCAAATGGCACTCCTTCCCTTCCGAACCCTCCCATGCGCCCAAACAGTGGTTCCCCCCACATATGGTGTATCATCGCACTCAGGACAAATTGGTCAACAAATTTTGGGGTCCACTTTCTCCTGTTACCCTCGGGAAAATACAAAACTGGGGGCTAAAAAAATCATTTTTGTGGGAAAAATTTTTTGTTTTATTTTTACGGCTCTGCATTATAAACTTCTGTGAAGCACTTGGTGGGTCAAAGTGCTCACCACACCTCTAGATAAGTTCCTTAGGGGGTCTACTTTCCAAAATGGTGTCACTTGTGGGGGGTTTCAATGTTTAGGCACATCAGTGGGTCTCCAAACGCAACATGGCGTCCCATCTCAATTCCTGTCAATTTTGCATTGAATTGTCAAACGGCGCTCCTTCCCTTCCGAGCTCTCCCATCCGCCCAAACAGTGGTTTACCCCCACATATGGGTTATCAGCATACTCAGGACAAATTGTACAACAACTTTTGGGGTCCAATTTCTTCTCTTACCCTTGGGAAAATAAAAAATTGGGGGCGGAAAGTTAATTTTTGTGAAAAAATATGATATTTTATTTTTACGGTTCTACATTATAAACTTCTGTGAAGCACTTGGTGGGTCAAAGTGCTCACCACACCTCTAGATAAGTTCCTTAGGGGGTCTACTTTCCAAAATGGTGTCACTTGTGGGGGGTTTCAATGTTTAGGCACATCAGGGGCTCTCCAAACGAAACATGGCGTCCCATCTCAATTCCAGTCAATTTTGCATTGAAAAGTCAAATGGCGCTCCTTCGCTTCCGAGCTCTGCCATGCGCCCAATCAGTGGTTTACCCCCACATGTAGGGTATTGTCGAACTCAGGACAAATTGTACAACAATGTTTGGCATCCATTTTCTCCTGTTACCCTTGGTAAAATTAAACAAATTGGAGCTGAATTAAATTTTTTGTGAAAAAAAGTTAAATGTTCATTTTTATTTAAACATTCAAAAAATTCCTGTGAAGCACCAGAAGGGTTAATTAACTTGTTGAATATGGTTTTGAGCACATTGAGGGGTGCAGTTTTTAGAATGGTGTCACACTTGGGTATTTTCTATCATATAGACCCCTCAAAATGACTTCAAATGAGATGTGGTCCCTAACAAAAAATGGTGTTGTAGAAATGAGAAATTGCTGGTCAACTTTTAACCCTTATAACTCCCTAACAAAAAAAAATTTGGGTTCCAAAAGTGTGCTGATGTAAAGTAGACATGTGGGAAATGTTACTTATTAAGTATTTTGTGTGACATATCTCTGTGATTTAATTGCATAAAAATTCAAAGTTGGAAAATTGCGAAATTTTCATAATTTTCGCCAAATTTCTGTTTTTTTCACAAATAAACGCAGGTAATATCAAAGAATTTTTACCATTGTCATAAAGTACAATATGTCACGAGAAAACAATGTCAGAATCACCAGGATCCGTTGAAGCGTTCCAGAGTTATAACCTCACAAAGGGACAGTGGTCAGAATTGAAAAAATTGGCCCGGTCATTAACGTGCAAACCACCCTTGGGGGTAAAGGGGTTAAATATGCTGCAGTAGGGAAGAGGATTCTTCTGCTACTGTTTTATCGATGCATAACTGGCAGATTTGTTTGTTATACAGACTAGGGAGGGTTTCTTTGCATAGTGCACAAGCCCTATTCTTCTGCTTTGAGGTGGCTTTCTTTCCCTAAAAAACACATGGTGTAAAGACATCAGTATGCGTGTTTTGCCTTACAAAGGCACTCACCCCTCCAGGACCCTGGGTACCCCGGTAGCCTGTGTCTCTTAATCCATATAGGGTACTGGTACCGCTGTTATGCCAGGATCCACTGCGGGCTATGCCATTGTTTAGGAGGCAGTTGCCGCATCTACTTTTTCTTATAAGGCAGGAGCTGTGTGCGTGCCTCTGGAGCGACTTCCTCCCGGAAGTGTCCAGCACACCGGCTCCTCCGGCATGTGATGTCACTTCCGGTGCGACCGGAAGTTGTCACCTTCACTCGGCACCAGCGTCTCTGAAGGACGCGCTCCTTCCCGGACCAGCCTCCTGAACAGAGTTGACGCTGGGGAGTCCAGCGGGGGGGGGATTAGGCGTGGCACCCAGCAGCTCCCTCAGGATTTGTGCCCTGACAGCACCGTACGTGATGCCGCCGAGCACGTGTGCCCCCGCCGCAGACCTCAGTCTCCAGACTGGCAATCATCAGAGGGGGATCCCTCTGGAGGTAAGCGCTCTGCCACAGGCATCCACCTGCAGGAACAGGAAACCAAACTGTGGAGAGAGGTGCAGCCCCCTTCTTTTATTTCTGCTACAGGTCTCCTATTCCTGGGGGCGGATGCCATCTCTCTCACGTACGGTGCTGTCATGGTGAAAGGAAAAGTAACAGGTAGTTGACTGATCAATTGAACCACAGTATAACATTTTAATGGCACAGAAGCAGTCAGCCATGGGCTATGCATGAGGTATCAAAATCTGGGGCAGCATTTAAGGCTTGGAATTGAAGTTTAATTTTTTTTTTTAATTTGTCAGATAATGTGAATTGGGTCATCCTTTGCTGTCTCAAAAGAGGTCTAGAGGTCCGTCCCTGCAAACTGCGGACTTGTGACCGATACTGATCACAGGCAGAGTTGCAGCTAAGGATGCAGTGCTTGTCGTGGTTGCATCACTCCATGTCTGTGCAGGAAGTCACAAAGTAACCTCATTTTCCTCCTCCTCCATCTCCTCTGCTGAGCTACTCAGCTCTGGTTTCACACCAAGTGGGATCTATAACCTCATCATCCTCCTCTCTGTTCTCCCACTCCTCAACATGAGGGTCACCCTCCTCTTCCTGCCCTGACACTGCTTTACAGTCCATGTGCACCTCTGATATCTGCATCTCATCAGGATCACCTCCACCCTTGGTGGTTAACGTCTGGTGACGAAGGTCCAGATTCTGCTTGGACCTTACTTTGTCCGACCCTGGATCCAACATGAAAAAAATGTGGGCATCGGTTCAGATGCTTTCCTACTCTGGATTGTGTAAATCTTTGGAGCTGACCTCCGATGCTCATCGCATAGAATGTGTGAACAGCTCTGCAGAATGGCCCATCTGTGGTTCCCCACAGTAATTTGGAAGTTTGGAAATTTGTGACGTGGGGTGAAACCTCTGTTGATTATACTGTGTGTGATGTTAAGGTGGAGGAAGAAAAGGAAAGGCCACTGAATGCAGCAATTGCCATCTACTAGAACACATGCTCTTTCTGACCCTCATCTGCAAGGCGTACTGCTTTGCGGCTGCCAAAGAAAGGGAGTTGAGAAGCCCGTCCAATAACAGAAGTTGTCAGTGGTGTTTGGAAAATATGAGAAAGTGTTTATTCAGTTGAGCTTTCATTAACATTATCACCTATCCAACGTACACGTCGAACACCAAGCCTAGTCTCCCTTCCACCACGACCTTGCTTTTTCACATTCATGTAGTATGTACCTCTCTTTTAACCTGCTGTTTCGCAACCTTAATCCCACACCTGTCAGTCACCTGTCACTAAATGAACAATCACACTTTACTTTCTTAGATACTGTGCCTGAACAACACCTCCTAATCTGGAACACCCACTGCTCTACAGAAGCCCATGTACTTATCTCCCTCTATTCTTACTGGTACATTGCTGCTTTTTCCCTGACTTTAATTCCATGTATCATACTTTAATTTTACTGAATGCTTAATGATATGTACATGCTCCTCACACCTAGCCCCATCCTTCCATCTTATCCTGTCTCTTTCTCCAGCTTTGATTATCAAATGTTCTATTAACTGCAATCTGTTAATTCTCCCTGGTGTGAACTGTCCACCTGCTCCTTCCTCCTCCCCTCTGTCTCTCTCACCTGGCTTCATTTCATTGACACTTGAATAGTATACAGTAAGTTGAATGGAGCAGTCAGATATGACCTTGGTTAGATGTGACATCATTTGAAGAGACATCATGTAAGTGTAACCTCAGAAATAAACCAGAAATAGAAGACAGTGATTATTCTTACCATCTGGACGATTTCTGGACTAATTTTACTTGTTTTTCATTTCTTTAAAGGCTCTTTAACCATGCTCACATTTGCCCTTACCGTTTTTGTTCCACTAATCCTCACTCCTTCGCTATCCCCAAACACCTGCACCCTCGAACCAAATAACTATCTCCCCATCTCTTACCCCCCTCCTTGCTTCATCTGCAGACCTGCTCCTTAACCTCAGAACTCTCCTACTAAAATATAACATAACCCGATCACTCTCCCTCACCCACCTGCTTTCTTTTTCTCTGCTCCTTCTCACTGCTGGTAATGTATCCCCCAATCCTGCCCCCCCGCCTCATACATCCCACTAATTCTCTCCCCTATCCTTCTCACACTAAGAGAAACTGCCGCAATCCCTCACACTTAAAATCTGTGTCACCAACCCCCACCCCCTTGTTTCCTCTCTCTGGGGCATTTTAGAATGCCCACTCCGTCTGCATCAAGCTCCTCATGATCCACAATCTCTTTACTTCCCGCAACCTTTCCTTCCTGGCCCTCACAGACCTGGCTGATGCCCGATGACACAGCATCCCCTGCTGCACTTACGGTGGCCTCCAATTTACCCACACTCCTCACTCTGGCAACAGACAAGGTGGAGGAGTGGGTTTCATTCTTTCTAAAAACTGCTCTTTCAACCTCCACCCTCCCTTATCCTCCCTTCTTTCGAGGTTCACTCTGTCCATATCTACTCTCCCTCTGATCTCCAAATGGCTGTCATATACTGACCACCGGGCTCAGCCACTGCCTTCATTGACCAATTCTCCACCTGCCACCTGGCTTCTTCACTTTCTTTCTGCCGACATACACACCATGATCATGGGTGACTTTAATATCCCTACTGACACCAGCCAGCAGCCTCCAAACTCCTGTCCCTTACTTCATCCTCTGGACTTACAGTGGTCCTCCACAGCCACCCACCAGACGGACATACACTAGACCTCATCTTCACCCACCTCTGTTCCTTATCTAATCGCACAACCTCTCCCTTCCCCCTATCTGACCACCATCTACTCACCTTCTCATCCTTGTCCTCCTCACTTGCCCCCCATGTCCAGCCACTAGCACATCCTCGCACACCTAGACATTCACAGACTCCAATCTGGCTTCTGCCCCCCCACTCCACGGAAACTGCCCTGACCAAAAACTACTAATGACTTAATCAAAGCCAACAGACAGTTCTACATCCTCCTTCTCGACCTATTCCATCTATACCCGTGGCCTAGGACAACTCAAAGTCCTATGGCTTCCAGTACCACCTATATGCAGATGACACTCAGATCTACCTCTCTGCAGTCCAGAATCCCGGAGTGTCTATCAGCCATATCCTCCATCACCTCTCGCTTCCTAAAACTCAATGTAGACTAAACCTAACTAATCATCTTTCCTCTATCTCGCTTATCTCCCCTACCCAATCCATCTCTTATGGTAAGCGGCATCACACTCTCTCCATCACCTGTAATACGCTGCCTATGAGTAATTCTCATACTTCAAACTGCACATCCAAACTCCTGACATCTCCTGTCGCCTCCAAATCAAAAATTTGGACAGACTCCATCCCTTCCTCAGCTCTCAATCTACTAAAACTCTTGTGCATACCCTCATCATCACTGCCTCGACTACTGCAACACCCTCCTCTGTGGCCTCCCCACCAACACTTGCACCACTCCAGTCTGTCCTCAACTCTGCTGCCCGCCTAATCCACCCCTCTCCTCCCCTGCAAATCTCTCCACTGGCTCCCAATTCCCCAACAAAACAAGTTCAAAACTAATAACACTGATCTACAAAGCCATCCACAACCTGTCCCCTCCCTATATCTCTGAACTAATCACGCAATCGTCGATCCTCCCAAGTCCTTCTACTCTCCACCACACTTATTCCTTCCTCACACAACCGCCTCCAAGATTTATCCCGAATATCCCCTATCCTCTGGAGCTTGACGCCTCAACACATCTGATTATCCACCACCCTCGGATCCTTCAGACGGAACCTGGAAACCCATCTCTTCAGGAAAGCCTACAATAACCATTCTGCTGCCTCACCAACACCGTACCTTCTGTCTTTTTCTCATTATCCCATAGAATGTAAAGGTACCGTCACACTAGACGATATCGCTAGCGATCCGTGACGTTGCAGCGTCCTCGCTAGCGATATCGTCCAGTGTGACAGGCAGCAGCGATCAGGCCCCTGCTGTGATGTCGCTAGTCGGGGAAGAAAGTCCAGAACTTTATTTCGTCGCTGGACTCCCCGCAGACATCGCTGAATCGGCGTGTGTGACACCGATTCAGCGATGTCTTCACTGGTAACCAGGGTAAACATCGGGTAACTAAGCGCAGGGCCGCACTTAGTAACCCGATGTTTACCCTGGATACCATCCTAAAAGTAAAAAAACAAACACTACATACTTACCTACAGCCGTCTGTCCTCCAGCGCTGTGCTCTGCTCTCCTCCTGCTCTGGCTGTGAGCGTCGGTCAGCCGGAAAGCAGAGCGGTGACGTCACCGCTCTGCTTTCCGGCCGCTGTGCTCACAGCCAGACCAGAGAAGCAGAGCGCCGGGGACAGACAGCGGTAGGTAAGTATGTAGCGTTTGTTTTTTTTTTACTTTAACGATGGTAACCAGGGTAAACATCGGGTTACTAAGCGCGGCCCTGCGCTTAGTTACCCGATGTTTACCCTGGTTGCCGGGGACCTCGGGATCGTTGGTCGCTGGAGAGCGGTCTGTGTGACAGCTCTCCAGCGATCAAACAGCGACGCTGCAGCGATCCGGATCGTTGTCGGTATCGCTGCAGCGTCGCTGTGTGTGACGGGGCCTTAAGTCCGCAAGTGCAGCGTCCTCTCCCCTCTGTACCAGTCTGTCTTGTAAACTCATTTACTGTAAATTATATCAATAACTCTGTATGTAACCCCTTTCTCATGTACAGCACCATGGAATTAATGGTGCTATATAAATTAACAACAACAACACTCTTATAACTAACGATTCTTAAGAGGAAATGGAGCCTCCTAATTCCTCACTGCATCACAGTTTTATCCCAATAAGCAAATACAGGCTCCTGGTTGAACCTCAATATTAGGACTAATGATTTTTAAAAGGCAATGGGGACTCCTGATTTCTCACTACGACACTGTTTTATCCCAAATGATTTGGATTAGCAAATAAGGCCTCCTGTCTGAACCCCTATATTAGACCTAATGATTTTTAAGTGGAAATGGGGCCTCCCGACTCCTAACTGCAACACAGTTTCAAAGCGGTTTATGATCCATGTAGACCTGGACATTTGTTTATCTGTTCACTACATTTATTGTGTCCTGCTGTCTCAATTGAGTTAGATTGATTGCTAACGAGAGGGGAAAAAAAGTGAGATCTAAGAGCTAGCCTTCTATAAATGTAGACATAGTTTGTGGACGCATTCGTGCAGGGGTGCATTTGTGCACTATTATTCGTGTACATTTATTCAAAGTACTTTTTCTAAGTACTAGCAGTTATAACATGGCAGTTAGACAGGTAAGACAATCTAAATCTATTCCCTATTCATTTAGAACAGAACAAATACTCACCATATGTATTTGTATAATCTATATCCTGGCTGCTGCATTCACTCACATTCACCGCCCTTGCATAAACTCTTTACACTCCATCCATATCGGCCCCTCTGTCCTTGCCTCTCCTATGTATAGCACTCATGCTCTGTTCACACTGCTTAACAGCGTAGATCCATTCAGTCCCACCATCCAACACAAGAGACGCTCTCACAAATCACTTAACCATCTGCTCACTCTTTCTATCCTCCTTCTCCTAGTCGCTGGAGACATCCCTCCCAACCCCAGCCCCCATGTTATAGCCAGTCAAACCTCCCAACTGCTACACTCAGAAACCCCTCTAACCTTATTAATATTCCCTGCATGCCTTCTGTCTCTTTCAATTGTGTCCTTTGGAATTCTCCCTCTGTGTGTAATAAACTCTCCTTCATCCATGAATTCTTCTTTTCTAATTCTCTTAATCTCCTGGCTCTTACTGAAACCTGGATCCAGCAGTCAGACACCACCGCTGCTGCTGCTCTTTCATATGGTGGACTACACTTTTCTCATACCTCAAGATTGGACAACAGAGCAGGTTGAGGCATTGGCCTGCTCCTTGTTAGGTCTCGAGTTCCCGCTTCTGCACAGGGGGAATCTCGAGCCGTCTCCGCTGCGGTCTCCCATTCTTGTCCAGCCGCAGTGGAGCCTGGTCAGCAGGGACGACGGTCCCAGCGTCTTGCTCAGTCTCACTCTGTACAGAGAGTTACTGCTGCTTCTTCTGCTCCAGCCATTGAAGCCAGTGCTGGTCAGCAGCGAGCGGACTTCTCTGGGACTAAGTCCTTGTTTGCACACACTGAGCATGCCCAGGGCAAGATCTCCCGTTGGAGATCGAGGGTCATGTGCTCAGACTCTACAGCACATTCCATTGGTCCTCTTGGCAGGTCTTGGAAGGGCAAAGTTTCTGTGGCCACTTCCTGTGCTGCAACTATATAAACTGCGCATGACCGCACGGCCATGCGCTAGTGTACTATTATATTGTGTGTGTGTAGATGGATGTATGTCGAAGGATGAAAGCTCCTAAGTATCCCTCCCTAGTGTTGTTGTCTGCTCGCGGATGTTGGTAGCTCTCTAGCGCCCGACTAACCATCTGCATGTTACACACTTCGCAGCGCCCTGTGGCTGTGTTCGCCAGTACGGCGCCGTGCGTTTGTCTTGCGCTTTCCATACCAAAGCCTGGGTGGATAGTGGCATCCGTCAGTGCGGCTTCGCACACACTCTTGTGCTCATATATATTAATAAGGTTCTTTACACACCCAGTTGTGGTGTTGTGCCAGCAAGGGTCTAATCGGACTTCAATCCCAGTTGGGGTTAAGTTCGCTGACCACTTGCTCGCGCTCTATGAGCGGTACCACGGTCCTGTGACGCAACAGGATCGCTTTCTTCACACTGGGTGAGGTTAACCCACGTGTGTATACTTTTGAGTACTGCCATATAGTCTGCCATTTACTAGCAGCAGGTGTTACCTGCACGGTGGACCCCGGACTGCGAACGCATCCATATCATCTTTCTTGGTGCGTTCCGCCAGTCCTAACATTACACTAGCGCCAGGGTCTGGCTAGTAATGGCGGACAAGCAGCAATCTTTGTGGTATATCCAGCAGCTGGAGGGTAGGTTGGCGGCTCTCGAGAACGCAACCTCAGCTGTGGATGTTACCGCAGTTGCTGTACAGGCTGCCAGCGTGGCTGCAGCAAATATGTCCATTGCCACCCCTGTTCCGACATTTTCTCGCCTCCCGCTGCCAGAAAAATTTGCTGGTGATAGCAAATTTTGTAGGGGATTTGTGAGTCAGTGCTCTATTCACCTCGAGCTCCTGGCTGCACGTTTTCCCACAGAGCAGGCTAAGGTGGGATTCATTGTTTCCCTCTTGTCGGGCAGGGCGTTGGAATGGGCTACGCCCAGTGGCGTAACTACCGCGGTCGCAGCGGTCGCCAGTGCGACCGGGCCCGGCAGGTCAGGGGCCCGGGCCCGGCAGGCAGGCTCGGACTGGCAGTGCCTCTCCCCGCTCCAGGGCCTCCCCCCCCTTCCCCGCCGCCGCCGCCGCCGCCGCTGCCTTGAATACTCACCCTGCTCCAGCGATGGTCTCGGCGTCTGCACTGCAGCTCGTTCCTGCTTGAGCGGTCACGTGACACCGCTCATTAAGATCATGAATATGCGCATATTCATGATCTTAATGAACGGTGTCACATGACCGCTCAAGCAGGAAGAAGGTGCTGTGCCGGCGCCGCCGCCTGGAGTCGGGACAGAGCGCGAGGGATGTCGGCACGGCCGTGCAGTGGGAAGACAGGTGAGTATGAGGGACGAGGGAAGGGGGGACGGGGGGACGGGGGAACGGGGGGGGGGATGAAGGAGGACATAAGCCAGCGCGCCGAGCAGGAGCGGAGAGCTAAGCCTGCATACAGTGGGGAATATGAGCCATGCAGGGGGGAATATGAGCCATGCAGGGGGGGATATGAGCCATGCAGGGGGGAATATGAGCCATGCAGGGGGGAATATGAGCCATGCAGGGGGGAATATGAGCCATGATTTGATGGTCCCCTGAGGAAGCCAACTTCGCGAAACGCGCGTTGGGGCCCTTTCTGCTGCCTGTCGAGGTTCCCCCTTCCCACATGGGTAAGTCACGGTGATGCTGGCTGCACGAGTGTGATTATATCTAGCATAGGGGCTGTAATAGTGGCTTATATGGGCTCCCTTTACACTTGTCCTTTAATGGTGGGATGCCATTTCTAGTCACTCTATGCCTACTCGTAGCACCAACATCTCTAGGGGTGTTCTTCCACAGGTAGTTGTTGCTTTTTCTTTTTATGTGGTTTTTCCTTGTTTTCTCGTCATGTTTTTGTGTATTCAGGCTTTTTAGCCATTCCCTGTATCCACAATGAGCCTTGTCTAATAAAAATGTTTCACTTTTTTTGATACCACTTCTAGACTCAGGGCTTCATTTTTACGTACACTTATATATGAGAGTATACTCCTGTTCGCTTGTAGGTTGGGAATATGAGCCATGCAGGGGGGAATATGAGCCATGCAGGGGGGAATATGAGCCATGCAGGGGGGAAAATATGAGCCATGCATACAGGAGGGGTAATATGAGCTATGTATATGGGATAGGAGGGAGATGAGCCATGCATACAGGAGGGGGGTCATTATACAGTATTGAGCATCATGTGTGGCCGTTATACAGTATGCAGCATCATGTGTGGCCATTATACAGTATGGAGCATCATGTGTGGTGGCCGTTATACAGTATTGAGCATCATGTGTGGCCATTATTCTATGGGGGTTACATTGAGTTGTATGGCAGGGCTGCAGGGGGGGGGCCCCATTTGGAAGTTCGCACCGGGGCCCCTAACTTTGTAGTTACGCCACTGGCTACGCCGCTATGGGAGCGTGGCGATCATGTGGTGCAGAGTGCTCCTCTGTTTCTGAGCACTCTGAAACAGGTCTTTTTGGGACCTCAAGTCACCCATGATACTGCGCTTCAACTGCTGGCATTAACTCAGGGTGAGTCCTTGGTCAGTCATTTTGCCGTCCAATTCCGCACTTTAGCATCTGAGCTGGATTGGTCGGATAGGGCCCTTATACCCATATTTTGGAGGGGTCTGGCTGACCACGTAAAGGACGCTCTGGCCACTAGGGAGATTCCTGCCACACTGGAGGAGTTAATAACTGTCTCCACTCGAATTGACCTCCGTTTTAACGAGCGGAGGTTAGAACGAGCCCAGTGTAGGCAGAGGTTTCGGCTGGCTCCTACTTTCGCCAAACCTCTGGAATCTCCGGTCCTGGTTCCTGAGTCACTTGAGACCAGGGGAGTGTCACAAGCGGGATCTAAGTCCCGGACCGCTTGTGCACTCAGGGTCTGTCATGTTTGCCAGCAGTCAGGACATCTAGCCACCAGATGTCCTCAGCGGTCGAGGAAACGTCAGCGTCTAGTGGTAGTCGGTGGAGGTACACTTGACACGGCGACGTTTGCCTCTAAATTGTCCTTTAAGGGGACAATTACTATTGGCTCATTTTCCCACTCGGTAGAGCTCTGCGTGGATTCTGGGGCGGAGGGCAATTTTATGTCTTCTGCCTTCGCCCAGCGTCACGCAATACCCCTGGTTATGCTAGCTCAACCAGTAACAGTACGAGTGGTGAATGGGTCGACTCTGCCTTCACAGATAACACACCAGACCATCCCTTTTACACTGTCCATGTCGCCATCTCATCAGGAGATTATTTCTCTGCTCGTCATTCCGGAAGGAATTGATGAAGTCCTGTTGGGAATACCTTGGCTACGGTATCACTCTCCTCATATCGAGTGGTCCTCAGGCAGAATTTTGGGATGGGGTGAATCTTGTGGGGGTAGGTGTCAGAGGGAGTGCGTTCAGGTTGCTACAACAGAAGTACCCGCAGATCTTTCCTCTCTCCCCAAGCAGTATTGGTCTTATGCAGACGTGTTCTCCAAAAAGGCGGCGGAGATTCTTCCGCCCCATGGCCCCTATGACTGTCCTATTGACCTCTTGCCTGGTGCTGAGCCTCCTCGGGGTCGAGTCTATCCGCTATCTCTCCCGGAGATGGAGGCAATGTCTCAGTACATCCAGGAAAATCTGGCAAGAGGATTCATTAGGAAGTCAGTGTCTCCTGCTGGGGCAGGGTTCTTCTTCGTGCAGAAGAAGAGTGGGGAATTGCGTCCATGCATAGACTACATGGGTCTTAATGCCATCACAGTTAAGAATAAATATCCCTTGCCCTTGATATCTGAGCTATTCGATAGGCTCCGGGGAGCAAGGGTATTTACGAAATTAGATCTGCGGGGTGCTTACAACCTGATTCGCATCCGTGAGGGGGACGAATGGAAGACGGCTTTTAATACCAGGGATGGGCACTATGAATATCTGGTGATGCCCTTCGGGCTCTGTAATGCCCCAGCCGTTTTCCAAGACTTTGTGAATGATATCTTCCGGGATATGCTTTCCACTTCGGTCGTAGTCTATCTGGATGATATTCTCATCTACTCTCCAGATATTGACTCCCACCGGAGAGATGTTTGCAAAGTCTTCGATCTCCTACGGGCAAACTCCCTCTATGCCAAATTGGAGAAGTGTATGTTTGAGCAGGAGTCCATACATTTCCTAGGCTACATCATCTCTGCCCAGGGATTGGCTATGGATCCTGCCAAACTACAGGCTGTGATGGACTGGCAGGAACCCCATTCTCTTAAAGCGGTGCAGCGCTTTATGGGGTTCATTAACTATTATTGCCAGTTCATCCCGCACTTCTCAACTTTGGTAGCTCCCTTGGTTGCCCTTACCAAGAAGGGGGCGAATCCCAAATTGTGGTCTCAGGAGGTCTCCAAAGCCTTTATCTCTGTAAAGTCACACTTCGCTAGCGCTCCCATTCTACATCGCCCCGATGTTGATAAGCCATTTATCATGGAGGTGGATGCCTCTTCTGTTGGTGCAGGAGCAGTCCTCTTCCAAAATGATGCTCAAGGTCGGAAGCACCCTTGCTTCTTTTTCTCCAAGACCTTCTCACCAGCAGAGAGGAATTATTCCATCGGGGATAGGGAGTTGCTAGCCATGAAGTTGGCTTTCTCGGAGTGGAGACATCTCTTGGAGGGAGCACGTTTTCCCTTCCAAGTCTTCACAGACCATAAAATTTGGTGTACTTGCAAACAGCCCAGCGGCTAAATTCTCGCCAGGCCAGATGGTCCTTGTTCTTCTCCCGGTTCCACTTCACCCTCCATTATCTCGCAGGGGAGAAGAACATTTGTGCTGACGCCCTCTCTCGCTCTGTTGTGTCATCTGAGGAGGAGGAAGGGGAGCCTCGGCTTATTGTCCCTTCTGAGAGCCTGAGAACCGTAGCTCCGGTTTCGCTAGAGTCTGTGCCTCCGGGCAAGACTTTTGTACCCATTAATTTGCGACCGGAGGTTCTCTCTTGGGCTCATTCGTCCAGGGTGGGTGGACACTTTGGGACAAAAAGGACATCTGAGCTGCTGGCGAGGTCGTACTGGTGGCCACATATGGTTCGTGATGTCAGAGATTACATTCAGGCATGTGTCTCCTGTGCCAAAAATAAATCTCCTCGACAACGGCCAGCAGGGTTACTCTATCCCTTGCCGGTGGCAGACAGGCCCTGGGAGATGGTCGGGATGGACTTTGTGGTGGGTTTGCCCAAGTCTCGTGGCTGTACCATCATTTGGATTGTCACCGATCATTTTTCTAAAATGGTGCATTTGGTCCCGCTTCCACGGTTATCTTCTGCACGGGCCTTGGCAGCGTTGTTCATAAAACACATCTTCCGCCTACACGGTATGCCGGACAAAATTGTCAATGACCGGGGTCCCCAGTTTGCCTCTCGGTTCTGAAGAGAGCTTTGTCGTCTTCTCAGCATTGAGTTAAATCTCTCTTCCGCATATCATCCCGAGACGAACGGGTTGGTAGAGAGGGCCAACCAGACCTTGGTCACATATCTGCGACATTTTGTCTCAGCCAGGCAGGATGACTGGGCATCCTTGCTATCATGGGCAGAGTTTGCGCTGAACAACGCCGTGGCCGACTCCACTGGACAAACCCCATTTCTCCTTAACTATGGTCAGCATCCGCGGGTACCTGTGCCTATGCCCGTGTCTTCCGCCGACTCCAGGGTGGCAGACTGGGCTGTGGAAGCCGTGGATATTTGGGACCGCACTCAGGATGCCATTCGGGCCTCCAAGGAGAGAATGAGGTCCTCCGCCGATGCACATCGGCGCCCCGCTCCGACCTTTGCTCCTGGCGACTTGGTGTGGCTCTCCGCCCGTAACATAAGGCTGCGTGTTGAGTCCACTAAGTTTGCTCCTCGCTACTTGGGTCCCTTCAAGGTTCTCGAACAGGTTAATCCTGTGGTCTACCATCTGGCTCTTCCTCCACGCTTGGGTATCACCGACACCTTTCATGTGTCCCTCTTGAAACCCGTATACATGTCCCGGTTTTCCGAGTCATCTGCCGGGACATCGGCTTCGTCTACGGACGACTATGAGGTGAACGCTATTTTGGGGTGCAAGGTGGTACGCGGCAAAAAGTTCTATCTGGTGGATTGGAAGGGTTATGGCCCAGAGGACCGATCATGGGAGCCTGCTGAAAACATTCGGGCCCCACAGCTCATTGCTGCCTTCGAGCGTAGCGAGGCCCAAGGAGGGGGGGCCCTAGGAGGGGGGGTAATGTTAGGTCTCGAGTTCCCGCTTCTGCACAGGGGAAATCTCGAGCCGTCTCCGCTGCGGTCTCCCATTCTTGTCCAGCCGCAGTGGAGCCTGGTCAGCAGGGACGACGGTCCCAGCGTCTTGCTCAGTCTCACTCTGTACAGAGAGTTACTGCTGCTTCTTCTGCTCCTGCCATTGAAGCCAGTGCTCGTCAGCAGCGAGCGGACTTCTCTGGGACTAAGTCCTTGTTTGCACACACTGAGCATGCCCAGGGCAAGATCTCCCGTTGGAGATCGAGGGTCATGTGCTTAGACTCTGCAGCACATTCCATTGGTCCTCTTGGCAGGTCTTGGAAGGGCAAAGTTTCTGTGGCCACTTCCTGTGCTGCAACTATATAAACTGCGCATGACCGCACGGCCATGCGCTAGTGTACTATTATATTGTGTGTGTGTAGATGGATGTATGTCGAAGGATGAAAGCTCCTAAGTATCCCTCCCTAGTGTTGTTGTCTGCTCGCGGATGTTGGTAGCTCTCTAGCGCCCGACTAACCATCTGCACGTTACACACTTCGCAGCGCCCTGTGGCTGTGTTCGCCAGTACGGCGCCATGCGCTTGTCTTGCGCTTTCCATACCAAAGCCTGGGTGGATAGTGGCGTCCGTCAGTGCGGCTTCGCACATACTCTTGTGCTCATATATATTAATAAGATTCTTTACACACCCAGTTGTGGTGTTGTGCCAGCAAGGGTCTAATCGGACTTCAATCCCAGTTGGGGTTAAGTTCGCTGACCACTTGCTCGCGCTCTATGAGCGGTACCGCGGTCCTGTGACGCAACAGGATCGCTTTCTTCACACTGGGTGAGGTTAACCCACGTGTGTATTCTTTTGAGTACCGCCATATAGTCTGCCATTTACTAGCAGCGGGTGTTACCTGCACGGTGGACCCCGGACTGCGAACGCATCCATATCATCTTTCTTGGTGCGTTCCGCCAGTCCTAACACTCCTTTCACCCAAATGTACCTCCCAAGTTATCCCCCAAGTACCCTCACTTGCATTCCCTTCCTTTGAGGTCCATGCTGTCAGACTCTACATCCCCTTCTCCATGCAAGTGGCGGTGGTGTATCGTCCTCCCGGCCCCTCTCATCAGTTCCTGGATCACTTTGCCACCTGGCTTCCACACTTTCTCTCTTGTGACAGCCCCATTCTCATCATGGGTGATTTCTCTTTTGGCCTCTCGCAGCATACCAACTCTCCAATACATGAAGACGGAAACTCCCTCGACTTGGTCTTCTCCCGGCTTTGCTCAGTGGATGATTTCACAAACTCCCCTCTCCCGCTCTCTGACTAAAACCTTCTTTCATTCTCTATCAAGAACTGCCATCCCGCTCAGGTCACCCCCCACTTTCCACACGTAAAGAAACATACAGGCCATTAACACCCAGAAACTTATGAAGAACTTGCAGTCCTCATTGGCCCCAATCTCCTCCATCTCATGTCCTGATTCTGCTCTGAAGTATTACAATGAAACCCTGCAAAGTGCCCTGGATGAAGCTGCACCTCCTATACATAGAACAACTCGGCACAGACGGCGACAACCATGACACATGCTGCAAACACATTTCCTGCAGCGGTGCTCCAGGTGTGCCGAACGTCTGTGGAGAAAATCTAATCTAACCGAAGATTTCATCCATTAGAAGTTCATGCTAAAACATACAACTCTGCCCTTCACCTCTCCAAACAAACCTATTTCAACACCCTCATCAGCTCACTGCCCAATAACCCTAAACATTTCTTTGACACTTTCCAGTCCCTACTCAACCCAAGAGTGCAGGCCCCAACCATGGATCTCCGCACTGACGATCTGGCCAATTACTTCAAAGAAAAAATTGACCACATTCGACAGGAAATTATCTCCCAATCCCTTCTTACCATGCACTGTCCTCCCTCCCCCACTGCATCTAGTTCACTCTCTGACTTTGAACCAGTTACAGAAGAAGTAATCAGGCTCCTTGCATCTTCTTGCCCAACTACTTGCACCAGTTACCCCATTCCGTCACATCTCCTCCAGTCCCTTTCCCCAGCTGTCACCTCTCACCTAACAAAAATATTCAACCTTTCTCTCTCTTCCCGTATCTTTCCCTCTTCATTTAAGCATGCCACCATACATCCATTACTTAAAAAACCATCCCTCGATCAAAACTGTGCCGCTAATTATAGACCTGTCTCTAATCTTCCCTTCATCTCTAAACTCCTCGAACGCCTGGTCCACTATAGTCTTACCCGCTATCTCTCAGATAACTCTCTTCTTGACCCTCTTCAATCTGGTTTCCGCTCTTTACACTATACTGAAACTGCCCTCACTATAGTCTCTAATGACCTACTAACAGCTAAATCTAATCGTCACTACTCCATGCTAATTCTCTGGGATCTCTCTGCAGCATTCGACACTGTGCATCATCAGCTCCTCCTCACTATGCTCCGCTCCATCAGCCTCAAGGACACCGTTCTCTCCTGGTTCTCATCCTATCTCTCTGACCGATCCTTCACTGGCTCGCTCTTATCTGCATCTCAAAAACATTTCTAGAAATCACCCTTTTCTTACTTTAGACTCTGCAAAACTCTTACTGTTTCACTTATTACTTCATTCTCGTCTGGACTATTGTAACTCTCTACTAATCGGCCTCCCTCTTACCAAACTCTCCCCGCACCAATCTGTCCTGAATGCTGCAGCCAGAATCATATTCCTCACCAACCATTACACTGATGCCTCTACCTTGTGCCAGTCATTACACTGGCTACCCATCCACTCCAGAATCCAGTACAAAACTACTACACTCATCCACAAAGCTCTCCATGGCTCAGCACCACCCTACATCTCCTCTTTGGTCTCAGTCTACCACCCTACCCGTGCCCTCCGCTAATGACCTCAGGCTAGCATCCTTAATAATCAGAACCTCCAACTCCTGTCTCCAAGACTTTACACATGCTGCGCCGATTCTTTGGAATGCACTACCCAGGTTAATACGATTAATCCCCAATCCCCACAGTTTTAAGCGTTCCCTAAAAACTCATTTGTTCAGATTGGCCTACCGCCTTAACGCATTAACATAACTATCCCTGTGTGGCCCATTCAGAAAAAAAAAATAATAATCAGGTTCCTCGCATCATGTTCTCATACACTTTATACAGTTATTAGCCCTCTGTGTCTGTACTGTTACATACTTAGGCAGTTAACTGGTTCATGCAGCTTTACATGAACACCTGAGCCTTACACTATGGCTGGTCCGAACAACTAAAGCAATTGTTACCATCCACCTCTCGTGTCTCCCCTTTTCCTCATAGTTTGTAAGCTTGCGAGCAGGGCCCTCACTCCTCTTGGTATCTATTTTGAACTGTGATTTCTGTTATGCTGTAATGTCTATTGTCTGTACAAGTCCCCTCTATAATTTGTAAAGCGCTGCGGAATATGTTGGCGCTAAATAAAATTATTATTATTATAATTATTATTATAATCTGAGTGCGGATTGGTTCATTAGTCCAAAAATTTTATAGCTGACTTTGTAACCTTTTCCATCCAGAAGAGTATCAACAACTTATCATAAAAGTGTTGTGAAGATCAGATTTTTTTTATTCCAGTTTTTTTTTTGCATTCAAACAATAAGAAAACAAACTTGTAAGGAACCCAAAGCCACAGAAGATCAGACTTTGATAGATCCCTTTTCTTTAAATAAAACCGGTCACCCACTTATACCTATCATCCCCAGACTAACTTCACCTTCAAATTATCCTAAAAGTTGACATCCTTTTGCCACTCACAGACATGTAATATTGGATAATTTTGCGCATTTTTAAAAAATGAAAGTAATATATTTGACTCATTTGTTTGATTTGGTTCTCTTAATCTGCTTTCCATAGTTGCGTGAAAATTTGAAGAAAAAAAAAAAAACTGAGCCGGAGTATGAACTGAAAACATGCATAATGTAAAGGCATGTTCACACTGGCCATAGAATCAAGCAAAACCAAAAGAAAAAGCAATGTGTGCATATACCCGAATGAAAATAAATTACCATATATACTCCAGTATAAGCCAACATTTTTAGCCCATTTTTTTATGCTGAAAATGCCCCTCTCGGCTGATACTCGAGTCATTGTCGGCGGGGGAGGGGGAGCGGCGGCTGTCACATACTCACCTGCTCCTGGCGAGGTCCCTGCATCTCCGATGGTCTTCGGGCACCGACAGCTTCTTCCTGTGTTGAGCTGTCACTGATACCGCTCATTACAGTAATGAATATGGATGTGCCTCCACCCCCATAGGGGTGGAGCCGCATATTCATTACTGTAATGAGCGGTACCAGTGACCGCTCAACGCTGGAAGAAGCTGTCAGCGCCCGGAGACCATCTGTAAGAACGAAGCAGGGACCGCACCGGGAGCAGGTGAGTATAATGGGGAGGGTGAGCACTGCGCAATATTTCCCTTTCCCCGTTCCACCGCCGGGCGCCGCTCTGTCTTCCGCGTCCTCTGCAGTGACTGTTCAGGTCAGAGGGCGTGATAACGTGTATAGTGCGCGCCCTCTGCCTGAACAGTCACTGCAGAGGACGCTGAAGACGGAACGGCGCCCAGCGGTGGAATGGGGACAGGTGAATATTGCTAGTGCTGGGGGCCTGAGCGACAAGAGGTGAGTATGTAATGTTTTGTTTTTTAAAATTGCAGCAACAGCATATGGTGCAAATGTATCTATGGAGCATCTTATGGGGCCATAATCAGCATTTGTGCAGCATTATATGAGTCAAATGTCTGTATGGAGCATCTTATGGGGCAATATTCAACCTTTATGCAGCATTATGTGGGGCAAATGTCTCAATGGGGCATCTTATGGGGTCATAATCAGCATTTATGCAGCATTATATGGGGCAAATGTCTGTATGGAGCATCTTATGGGGTCATAATCAGCATTTGTGCATCATTATATGGGGTAAATGTCTGTATGGAGCATCTTATGGGGCAATAATCAACCTTTATGCAGCATTATAAGGGGCACATTTTCTATGGAGCATCTTATGGAGCCCATCATAACCTTTATGGAGTATTATATGGGGCGTATTTTGTATAGAGCATCTTATGGGGCCCATCATGAACTGTATGGAGCATAATATGGGGCTTCTGATTCAATATTGATATTCAAAAACACTTAACCTACTGATGTCTCAATTAATTTTACTTTTATTGTTACCCTTTTTTATTTTTGACATTTACCAGTAGCTGCTGCATTTTCCACCGAAGGCTTATACTCGAGTCAATAAGTCTCACTTTGTTGTGGCAAAATTAGGGGTCTCGGTTTATACTCAGGTCGGCTTATACTCTAGTATATACGGTAAGTACAAAAGTGCATTAAAATAATTAACATAGGGTATTTAGTAAACACTTTTTGATTTTAAAAAAAAAAAAAAAGCATAAAGCTGTCCCACCGTGAAAAGGTATACCCAATTGGGACAATTCTACTGAAGAAAAACAAAAAACTGAGCCGGAGTATGACTTGAAAACATGCATGATGTAAAGGCCTTTGCTTGCGTGAAAATCTGTAGTTTTAAGTCACATTTTATGCATATTTGAAAAATTCTTTAGTGTTCACGATCACGAACTTAAAAGCATCATTCTAGGTATGTTTTTTGGCAATTATGTACTCTGGTTGCTCTTAAAAAAAAGCTCCATTATCATATTTTTCCCCATCAATAAATAGGCTCAGTTTGCTGGTGAAGCCAAGTACAGTATAACTCTGGCCCAAGTAAAGTGGTCTCTTTCCCTTTCTCCTTGAGCACTCAATTTCTTGACTTTTTAGGCTTTTCATGATTAGTTGTAAATATTTGCCATAAACTATTTGAAAAGTAAAAATTTGAAGTTTGTTCTCACACACTTTCTTGCTCTGTTTCTTTTTTGGAAAAAATAGACAAATATTGCAATTTTTGCGCATGTTTAATTGAAATTTGGTGCAATTTTACTTTTTTCCCTGTCAAATTTTCACCAATATTAGGCTTCCATGTCTATTAGACCAGAGCTTTCCAAAGTTTTCCTTTGAGGCCTCACCAGAAAATACAATATGCCCAGTAGATTAAGGAAAGCTTCACAATGCAATGTTCCAAGTACAAAAGAAGCTTTGCTGTATTGACAGTACCAAGCACAAACATTGTATTGCAGTCATGTTATAATTGTCATGGACAGATTTCAGATGTATTAATGTGTCCTTACTAGTACCACTATATTGAATTTTTTTTTCAAAATGAGTCAATTGAGATGCCAACATTACTTTTGTTTTTAACCAGTACGGTACTTTCAAGAAAGCAACCCTTTACCTGATCCATACCATTTCCTTAACCCATATTAAAAGTATACATAAATAATGTCTTATAGGTAGTAGTCTGTCCTGGAGTTAGAACCTGCACCTATTATATTGGGAGAATGAGTCTCCCTTATTTCCCCAGTCAGTACAGAAAAGAGGAGGAGATCGTGAATATGGCTCTATACAGTGTAGATTATTGATGCTGTAAACAATCATGAAGCACCCCATATGCAGTTTGCCATCTTTTACTCATAGACCCTATTTTCCTTATTTATGAAGGCACCAGAGGTGGTCACTAGGGTTGAACGAGCACTAAAGTGCTCGGATGCTCGTTACTCCAACTGAGCAGTTTCTAATGCTTGTTTCGAGTATTGAGTATAATGGGAAATCCAAGTATTTCTCTGGCAGACCCTACAAGGAGGTCTAGGGGCAGTGAAAATGTTCAAATGGATGGAAAAACTGGGTCATCCATACACCCTACAAGGCACCAACAGTATTATCATTCAAATATTGTGAGCAAAGTAGTTGTGGTACTTGCACATTCAAAAGGCCTGCACTAAGCGGAAAGCCTGCCAGAAATTAAAAGCAGAGTCATCTATACACCTTTCAAGGCACCAACTGTAGTAGCTTGTTGAAATATTATGAACAAAGCAAAGTTGTGTCACTTCCAAGCTTATAAAAACTCTGCACTAAGTGCAAAGTCTGCAAAAAATTACAAGTAGGGTCATCCATACATCCATCAAGGTCCCAACTATAGTTTCTCATTCAAATATTGTGAACAAAGTGTATTTGTGGTACCCCAGACTCCTAAAACGTCTGCACTATGACCAAAGCCTGCCAAAAAATTAAAAGCAGGGTGTTGTGAATTCTGTGGCTGAATTCACTCCTGTGGTCACAAGTGGTATTGCAGCCTCTGGGCTTCCTCCCTCAGGTGTTTTGGTGAGCTCGTTGGCTGCCTTGCTATTTAACTCCACCTGAGTCTGTCTTCCTTGCTCCTTGTCAATGTTCCAGTGTTGGATCAGAGCTACTGCATCTTCCCTGCGGCCTGCTGCTCTGCTAGATAAGTGCTACTTTGTTTTTGTTTCTGTTTTTTCTCACTTTGCTGAATCTATTTCATTCCTACGTTTTGTCTTTTCATCTTGCTAACAGTCATTATATGTGGGGGGCTGCCTATTCCTTTGGGGTATTTCTCTGAGGCAAGTCAGGCTTGTATTTCTATCTTCAGGCTAGTCAGCTCCTCAGGCAGTGCCGAGTTGCATAGGTAGTGATAGGCGCAATCCACTGCTGCTTTTAGTTGTGTGAGGATAGATCAGGTATTGCAGTCTACAGAGATTCCACGTCTCAGAGCTCGTCCTATTGTTTTTGGTTATAGCCAGATCTCTGTATGTGCGCTGATTACTGCACGCTGTGTTGCCTGATTGCCAGCAGTATACTGTTATGCTGGCAATCAGGCAACACAGCGTGCAGTAATCAGCGCACATACAGAGATCTGGCTATAACCAAAAACAATAGGACGAGCTCTGAGACGTGGAATCTCTGTAGACTGCAATACCTGATCTATCCTCACACAACTAAAAGCAGCAGTGGATTGCGCCTATCACTACCTATGCAACTCGGCACTGCCTGAGGAGCTGACTAGCCTGAAGATAGAAATACAAGCCTGACTTGCCTCAGAGAAATACCCCAAAGGAATAGGCAGCCCCCCACATATAATGACTGTTAGCAAGATGAAAAGACAAAACGTAGGAATGAAATAGATTCAGCAAAGTGAGGCCCGATATTCTAGACAGAGCGAGGATAGCAAAGAGAACTATGCAGTCTACAAAAAACCCTAAAGCAAAAACCACGCAAAAGGGGGCAAAAAGACCCACCGTGCCAAACTAACGGCACGGCGGTGCACCCTTTGCGTCTCAGAGCTTCCAGCAAAAAAGAATAGCAAGCTGGACAGAAAAAACAGAAACAAAAACAAAGTAGCACTTATCTAGCAGAGCAGCAGGCCGCAGGGAAGATGCAGTAGCTCAGATCCAACACTGGAACATTGATAAGGAGCAAGGAAGACAGACTCAGGTGGAGTTAAATAGCAAGGCAGCCAACGAGCTCACCAAAACACCTGAGGGAGGAAGCCCAGAGGCTGCAGTACCACTTGTGACCACAGGAGTGAATTCAGCCACAGAATTCACAACAGCAGGGTCATCCATACATCTTTCAAGGCACCAATTAGAGTAGCTCATAAAAATTAAGAAAGTGTAGCTGTGGCACTTCTACATTCAAAAGATTTGCACACAGTGCAAAGCCAGAAACCAAACTATAGTGAGGGTCATCTACACACCTTTGTTGGCACTACTTGGAGTGCCTCAAAAAAATTAAGAAGGTATAGTTGTGGCACTTATACACATATAAAGGCTTTGTACACAGTGCCAGGAAAAAAATATATGAAGGGTAATACAATCATCCATACACCCTTGAAGACAACAACTGGTGGGACATATTCAAATGTTTTAAAAGTGTATATGATATACTCCTACACTCAAAGGCTTTTCACAAACTGCAAACCAAAAATTATAAGTAGAGTAATTCCAGTCTTCCATAGAACCATGAAGGTAACAACTGACGAGCCCAATTCAAATACTGAAGATTAAAAATACTTTATGTGCTGCTGTCATCTGGTGGTGTGGAAAAGACAGGGCTAATTCAAAATTTGTTCATTTTTATCAGTGAGTCCGTCAGCATTTTCTGTTGCGAGCAGAAAGTACCTGTCAATTATGACCCCCTCAGCAGCACAAAAAATCAGCACAGACAAGACGCTAGCAGCAGGACAGCACAACACTTCCAAGGCATAGAGGAATAGCTCATGCCAGGTGTCCAGCTGTAAGACCCAATAGTTGAATGTTACAGAGGAAATGGGGAGTACGCTAGTTTTGTCAGCCAGGAATTGCTTGATAATCTAAAAACTTTTCCCTCATTGTCAAAAATAACCGGTCATCATGGCATGGGCGTGTCATGAAATTGATCAGGCCTTTGACAGTGTACCCCTGCCTCTGCTGTACCTGGTGTGTGTCTTCCTCACCTCTTCTTGGTTAGGTAAGGAAGCTTACCTCCTGCTGCTAACATTGTCTGTTGGAAATTTTTTCAACATGTTTTCCACAATGGCCTTCTGGTATAGCTTCCTCCTCATTCTCCTCCTTATCCCATCCACATAGTAGAGACAGGATGAGGCTTGTGTGGATAATAGCCTCTATTGCGCTAGTAACCAGCTCCTGTTCCTCCTCTTCCTCAGCCTCCACCTCCTCATTGTTACCAAATCTGCGCTAAGCAGGTGAGATGAGGCTGGGTTGGGTAGTATCTCCTTGTTGCATGTCTTCCTCCATGTCCACGAGGTATGCATGCAAAGCTTCAACTTTACTTGTAAGCAGTGACTGTATATGTAGGCACAGAAGTGGTAATGTTGCACCGATTATGGTGTCATTGCCACTCACTATTTTTGTGGAGTCCTAAATCTCTTGGAGATCCGCACAAATGTCAACCATGCCCAGTCTTCAGTTGTTATAGAAGGCGGCTGCCAAGAATACCAATTGGTGTGTTTTAGCCGACCTCTGCTGTTCACAAAAACTTGCCAGTATGTGCAGTGTGGAGTTCTAGTCGGTGAGTTGACACATGCATGTGTGACGCCCCAGGATCCTGGTCGTCACAGTGGCATTGCTTTCCTCATGGGGAGAAGGATGTCATGCTTGGAAGCGATGAAGGATTCCTTTTATCAGGTAATCACAATACACACAACATGTTCACACTCCAGGCCAGAAGGGGGAGCTCTGAACCCAGATTAAGGGGAACTTCCCTATATTCTTGTCTGGAGGGAAAGTGAGTGAGGCAGTCTGTGAGGACAGAGGAGAGAGCAGTCAGACATTGAGTGTCAGAAGGACTGAAGGGGCCGTGCAGCCATAGGTGCTGCAGCTTCAGAATAGGGATATACCAAAGGAAGAACGGCGTTTAGTGAGCATGCAGGAGAGTGAAGCACAGGAGAGTGACATTTGGGGAGGACAGTTGCGATTGAGCTATTTCCCTGATGAGCGCAGACACCGGTAGCCGGAATACCAAGGTTGTGAGGGACTCTAAGACTTACAGCAGAAACCGGCAGAACAGCTGGATTACACATCACCTGTCTGCCCTAATAAACAGGAGGCACAGTGCCACATAGAGCCCGGGTCATGATATAGACCCTGTAAAAAGGCTTGTGCAACCTGTCATGCGGGTTTGTGTTCCACCTTTATGGAGGACAGAGAGAACTGAGGACCTTGCCAGATGCCATAGGCAGTAAGGGACTACAATACCACCACGCTATGAGGAAGGCTTTTAACTCCACCTGGTAAGGGGAACTCTGAATTCACTTCCAAGCCGGCTGGATGCTGCCTGTACCTGTGTACTGGTGCCCTGGACTGTGGCTGCCTGAAGTCTTCAGTTAAACAGGTAAAGAGACTGCAAACCTGTGTCACCATTCTTTACTGCACCAATCACCATCCTCATCAATACACCAGGAGCCCTAGGGACATACTTCACCTGTGGGAAGTTATACCATCTCAGCTGCCTTAGCATCACCCCAGTGGACCCCTTTAAGCAGCGTCAGTCCCCACTGACCAAATACCACAGGCGGCGTCACAAACACAAACTTTATTCAAAACCCCTTTAAGGAAATTCCCTTTAACATGGGCGCCTAGAGCCATCGACCAGGTTGCCGCCACTGTGACATCCCGCTGTGAGCACCGGACCCGGTACCCCATGACCCTGGCGGTCGTTCCACATGCGCTGCTGCAACACTGCCAGAGAGGTGTCAGCTGTAGCCGACTTGCGGAAATGGGCACTGATGTGACGTACCTTGACCAGAAGCACTGGAAAATCTGGGTACGTTTTTAAAAAGCGCTGAACCACCAATTTTAGCATGTGGGCCAAGCATGGTACATGTATGAGCTTGACAGACAAAGCTTCAAAGCCACCGCCGGGTTATGGCCATTATCACACAAGACCATGCCTGGTTGGAGGTTCAGCAGTGAGAGAGCCACAAATCTGTCTGGTCTGTTATGATTTCAACAACTCTGCCGGAGTGTACTGTTTGTCTTCTAGAAAAAATAGCTTCAGCAGAGCCTGTTGCCACTTTGCTGAGGCAGTGCTGCAGAGCTTCTAGCTCCGGCTGATGAGGACAACGTGCTCTGAGATACCAAATCAGGGATGGAGGATGAAGAGAGGCAGGAGGGGGAGAAGGAACTGGTGTAAGAGGTGGAGGAATCTCTGATAAAAGAAGGGCCAGCAATCCTCTTCATCGGTAGTTTGTGAACTATGCCAGAGTGGAACTCAGCACCAGCCTCCACAATGTTCACCAGGTGTTCCATTAGGGAAATGTACCACCAGCGCTTGTCTGGGTACATCACCTGTGCCCTTAGCAACAGTTACTGGGATTGTATACTTAACTGACACATAGACAAGTGCTATTACAAGGCAAGGATGCCACACCTGGAGAAATAGTGGTGGCTGGGGACAGAGTACCAAGGAATGGCTGCTGGTTTGGGTTGGCAGAAATCCTCAGTGTCTACAAGTCTAAACAGCAAAATTTAGATTTGGAAATGTGCCCGTTTAATGTTTGGGCCTGTGGATGGGTGAATGGGAACTTTCTTTTTCATTCTAAGGCCTGGTATAGTGACAGCTGAATGCTGTGCTGGGACAAATTTTTGGAAGTGCCTGAAAATGATGCCTCAGTGTGCAAGGACAAGTGCTGGGCAGAAGGAAGCTGTACCAGTGTCATGCACGTGGGGATTGGGAAGCACCTAGCACATGGGAAGAGGCAGAGGTGTCACTGGCTGGCACCAATCATGGACCTAGGCAGATCTTAGATAACATGATAAAGAGAGAAGATTGAGAGGAGGGAAACCAATTTTGAGGGATAATAAAAAGGTGAGAATCAATTAGTCATTGGAGAACAGTCTCAGTTTACTGTTTACCAGTGACCACACACCTTGGATACCCATCAACAAATCTAATTTAGCTGACAGATATCAAACTCCCAGATTCACACACATTCAGTTCTGCCAAGTGTGCATCTGTTTTGAACATGGAGAGAGGAGTAGTTGCTGCAAACACCTCTGAGACAGGTAATTTCCGCTAATAAATGTACAAATAATGCCCGATTCTCCTCTTCCAGAACGTTATCTGTTAGAGGGGATTTGGAAGGAGCCCATACATATTGGATGCTATCCAGTACAATTAAAACTTGTAAATTTGAGTCAAGTCCCTAATACATATTAAAAAAAAGTAGCCTGAATTTTCAAGAACAGAGCAAGATTACTCAGATTCTTATTAGCCTCGATAGTCCATGGCACTGACCTAAGTTTGCTAGGTACCGATTTCAGTCTTCTGGTTTGGAGCATATAATGCTCAAATGGTGACTATTTACACTAGCGTAAAACACATTCATTCGTCAGAAAATTTTTGTGCAACTTGAATGTTGCAAAAAAGTTTTCAACATTTGCCATTTTCATGCCAGTACCACCCACCTTTGCCAAATTGGTTTGATCACAAACAATACAGGGCATGGCTAATCCCACCCTTCTAATGTATTAAAAGTTTACAACGCTTTAGGGCTGTGACACACGCTAGCTGTAAGATAAGCCAAAGACATTAAGAGGTGTGTGCCCACATCTTAATGAATAAGGCGCATTTCACTTCTTTGGAGCCGATCGTTAAGACTCGAATGCACAACGTCAATCTTAGTGAATCAGGCCAATAGTGATGTAAAAGCCCCAAAGTGATAAATATGCATATTCACATACAGGGTGGGAGCCATTTATCTCCAGGGAGGACACTCTGGGAGTTTCTGACTTGAAATGGTTAACAATTAAAGTATTAAATAGGGCAACAGGTCAGAATGCAAATTCTCTTTAACAGATCTGCAATTCTATCCACTTAAGGTGAAGAATTCATAGCCCTGAGGGACTGGGTAAGTCCTGGATCCTATGCTGGTCCTTTGTCCAGGGCTACAACCTATTCAGAGGACCTTTTTTTTGCAACCTTTTGTTCCTGGCAGCCAGCCCAGGGATGCTGGCTCCAGCTACTAGTCTGCTTCCATCCAATTTGTTTGTTTCAGCTTGTAGCCCAGGTCTGAGAAAAAGATGTCTTAGTTATTGTATACCCATGGACATCTCCCCGGTGGTCTTTTACCCAGAGTTTGTAAAGTTTGCATAAGTACCTAGGAAACATTTAGGGGATTGAAATGTTTTTGGAACTTGGTGGGTGTCTGGAGAAAGACTCTTGGAGTTTTATTCGTACTTCCAGAAGAATTGCTAGTGAGTAATACCTGATTTAAGCTCCCCCCCACATACACATTAGGCCGGTTTCACACATCCATTTATTTCGCGTACGGGAAAAAAACTGTACCTGAGATATCCGTGTCCGTGTGTGTAGTACATGTGGCACACGTGTGACAACCATGTGCTGCATCAGTACCACACGGACAGCCGCTGGGGAAGAAGCGCTACAGTAAGCGCTGTTCTTTGGCGGCTGGTGCTGAAGCTGGCGCTCATCATTCTCCCCTGTTCTGCTGGGGAGCAGAGGAGAATGATGAGCATTAGATTAAAGTCAGAATGACAGCAGGTGGGGCTTTTGGGACTCTTACCCCCATCATCTGACACTTGCTGTCGCTAATAACAGTGACAGCCTTATCTGGCTAGCTGCAGCCTGCTGTTTTTAGGCTGGGGGAGGCCTACAGTATATCAATAACCTCTTACCAGACTGAGAATACCAGCCCCCAGCTGTGAGCTTTAGCAAGGCTGGTTGTCAAAAATTGGGGGGGAACCCACACCATTTTTTAAAATTTATTTAAAGAACTAAAAAAACAGCGTGGGACCCCTCTATTCTTGATAACCAACCTTGCAGAAGCTGACAGCTGAGGGTTCCGTCCCACAGCTGTGAGTTTAGTCTGGTTGGTTCGAGAAAATAGGGGGAACCCATGTTGGGTTTTTTCATTTTCTTTATTTCTTTAGATTGCAGCCAGCAGCTGTAGAATACCCTGATCATCCACAACTACTGTCACTGATATTAGTGGCAGCAGGTGTTGGATGATGAAGGGAAGAGTCCCAAAAGCCCCCACCTGCTGTCGTTCAGACTTTAATCTAACGCTCATCTGTCTCCTCTGCTCGCCGGCAGAGCAAGGGAGAATGACGACAGCTGGCTTCAGCACCTACAACTGGGGAGCAGCGTTTACAGTAGCGCTTCTTACCTGGTGCCAAAGCGTGTCACATGGAGGACATCAATGTGTGTCCTCCATGTGCACGTGTGTGGGACATTTTGCCGTCCATGCCGACAGTAAAAAAAGGGACATGTCAGCGAGTTTTGCCCCGACATACGGTCCGTGGAAACACTAACATGTGCACAGACCCATTTGTTTGAATGGATCTACGTGTGTACGTGTCTCCGTTACGTGTGAAAACTGTCACAACACGTACCGGAGACACGGACGTGTGAAAGAGGCCTTAGACTAATGTCGACTGAACCCGCTGATATTGATGGGCTCGGACGACAGGCTATTGAGAGTTAGGGAACGTCGGCTGACAGGAGAGATATCGATCACATGTTAAGTTTTGAACTGTCGATCACAGTGCCTGACAAGCCACCGGTCGATGTGCCTGGTGGTTGCTTTTTCATAGAGAACACAGAAGTAGTCTGCAGAATGAGGGAGATGGGATGCTGTGGCCCGAACAATTGGCCAAAGCATTACTTAGCTGACAACCATCTACCTTGTATGGCCGGCCTAAAGCCGCATTCAGACATCTGTTTTTTGCATATGAGTGTTTTCCTTTATTTCCCCCACAAATAGCACTTGTACCTACAATGTCCCTGATTTTTTACCAACCGGGTGGTTGAAGTAAAATCGCGGTGATATGTCTGATCTTGATCAAAATCAAGAATGAAAGTCTATGGGTTTGTGAAAAATCCCACAGCACTCAGAGGTTATCTGAATGCGGTTTGGTTTTCATGGACTGTTAGCGAGTAGAGGACGGAGAAACTTTTGTTTTGCATGAACAAGAAAAACTTATAATACTTGGACCTATAGTTGCTGATGAAACTTGGTCCATTTTTCTAGTACATTTAAAAAACTGACTGGTGAATGAGGCCTTAAGATCATAATTAAGAAAGAAGATCTCATACCACAAAGAGTTTCATCCAAAAACATCATAATACATAAAGGGGTTGTTCCTTTCAAATATAATTTGTCACTTGCTGAATTTTGTTTTAAAAAAAAAAAAAAAAAGCGCTAACACTCACCTTCTGGTCCACTGGAATTTATTTCCGCTTTTGAGGCAATGGCTGCAGTGCTGACATCTATTCCGCAGCTGGTTAGCCGATCGGTGAGCTTAGTGTCTCAGCATTCCAGCGTTGACAGAATGGCAAGTTCTGAGCAGCTTAGCTGACTGGCTGCCAATGTGACATCAGCAGTGGAGTCAATGATGGACACAGCAGAGGCAGAGACTCACCAGTGGACACAGGGAACGTGAGCTCAGGCTTCAGATGTAACACAAAACAATATAGAAAATATATGCTAATATCAGAAAAGCGATTGATCAGTCAATAATTTAATTAAAACATGCACAAAAAAGTCAGATAAGTGGAGATTGTCTACAATACCGGATTAGTTCATATTCTAGTTGCTAACAGTAAGATATCTGGTCAGGAAAATTACTTAGTGGAATTAGGAATATGTCGATAAAATATAATAATAGTAATATATATATATATATATATATATATATATACAGTTATATGAAAAAGTTTGGGCACCCCTATTAATCTTAAGCTTAATGCTTTATAAAAATTGTTTTTTTTTGCAACAGCTATTTCAGTTTCATATATCTAATAACTGTTGGACACAGTAATGTTTCTGCCTTGAAATGAGGTTTATTGTACTAACAGAAAATGTTCAACCTGCATTCAAACAACATTTGACAGGTGCATAAGTATGGGCACCCTTATCATTTTCTTGTTTTAAATACTCCTTCCTACTTTTTACTGACTTACTAAAGCACTTTTTTTGGTTTTCTAACCTCATTGAGCTTTGAACTTCATAGCCAGGTGTATGCAATCATGAGAAAAGCTACTTAACCCCTTAATGACCGCCAATACGTCTTTTAACTGACCTGAGATATAAGAGAATAGCCTCCCCATACAGGTGACAATCCAGCATCTGTCGGTTGTACACTATAGCTGACAACTTGCTGTACCAGCCACGATCAGTATTTGCACCATCTAAATCTGTTTAACCCCTTAGATGCTGCTGTCAATAGTGACTACATCATTATAAATGGTTAACAGAGTGTGGGGGCTTCTTCTTTGTCCCAATTGGTGCCCTCAGATCATGATTTTGTTGTCCTGATGTTTGCGATGGCAATTCATGGCCAAATAGTGGCCTTAGAGTCTGACGGCTGTAGTAATCTGTTTAGAAGTTAGCAACATTTAGGTGGTAAAAATACACATTTTCATTTCTGTCATACCACTTTGCATTAATTCCTGTAAAGCACCTGAAGGGTTAATAAACTACCTGACAGCAGTTTTCAATATGTTTAGGGGTGCGGTTTTTAAAATAGTATCACGTTTGTGGGTTTCCCAATATATGGGACCCCTAAAGTCACTTCAAACATGGATAAGTCCCTAAAAAAATACATTTTGTAAATTTCTTTGAAAAAATGAAAAATTGTTGCTACATTTTTAAACCTCCTAAAATGCTAACAAAATAAAATAACATTTTACAAATGGTGCTGATGTAAACCAGACATGTGGGAAATGTTATTTATTAATGGTTTGCTGTTGTATGACTATCTGGATTAAAGGGATAATCATTCAAATTTAGAAAATTGCTAATTTTTTAACATTTTTCTAAAATTTTTGATATTTTTTATAAATAAACACAAAAAATGTTGAACAAAATTTACCATTATCATAAAGTATAATGTGTCACGAAAAAACAATCTCAAAATCACTGGGATTTGTTGAAGCGTTGCAGAGTTATTACCACATAAAGTGACACTGGTCAGATTTCAAAAATTTGGCTCGGTCACTAAGGGGTTAAAGTGGCCACTTGCAAGTTGTTCTCCTGTTCGAATCTCCTCTGAAGAGTGGCATCATGGGCTCCTCAAAACAACTGTCAAATTGTCTGAAAACAAAGATTATTCAACATAGTTGTTCAAAGGAAGGATGCAAAAAGCTGTCTCAGAGATTGAACCTGTCAATTTCCACTGTGAGGAACATAGTAAGGAAATGGAAGAACACAGGTACAGTTCTTGTTAAGGCCAGAAGTGGCAGGCCAAGAAAAACATCAGAAAGGCAGAGAAGAAGAATGGTGAGATCAGTCAAGGACAATCCTCAGACCATCTCCAGAGAGCTACAGCATCAACTTGCTGCAGATGGTGTCACTGTGCATCGGTCAACTATACAACGCACTTTGCACAAGGAGAAGCTGTATGGGAGAGTGATGCGAAAGAAGCCATTTCTCCAAGCACACCACAAACAGAGTTGGCTAAGGTATGCAAAAGCACATTTGGAGAAGCCAATTTCTTTTTGGAAGAAGGTCCTGTGGACTGATGAAACCAAGATTGAGTTGTTTGGTCATCCAAAAAGGTGTTATGCATGGTGGCAAAAACACAGCATTCCAAGAAAAACACTTGCTACCCACAGTAAAATTTGGTGGAGGTTCCATCATGCTTTGGGGCTGTGTGGGCAATGGCGGCACTGGTAATCTTGTTAAAGTTGAGGGACGCATAGATTCCTCTCAGTATCAGCAGATTCTTGACAATAATGTTCATGAATCAGAGACAAAGTTGAAGTTATGCAGGGGATGGATCTTTCAGCAAGACAATAATCCAAAACACCGCTCCAAATCTACTCAGGCATTCATGCAGAGGAACAATTACACTGTGTTGGAATGGCCATCCCAGTCCCCAGACCTGAATATCATTGAACATCTGTGGGATCATTTGAAGAGGGCTGTCCATGCTCGGCGGCCATCAAACTGAACTGGAATTGTTTTGTAAGGCGGAATGGTCAAAAATACCTTCATCCAGGATCCAGGAACTCATTAAAAGCTACAGGAAGCAACTAGAGGCTGTTATTTTTGCAAAAGGAGGATCTACTAAATATTAATGTCACTTTTCTGGTGAGGTGTCCATACTTATGCACCAGTCAAATTTTGTTTGAATGCAGATTGCACATTAATAGGGGTGCCCAAACGTTTTCATATAACTGTATATATTGTAGGGATTTCACTCACTCAGGTGCGACGGCTGACACTCAGGAGGCACGTTCCTTTAAAAGTTCACAGGGTTTATTACTTCATAAACCACATGGCAAAATAACAGCAAATAGCCTTTAGCTCAGGAAAAGAAAACAAAGTGTCCAGTCCATCAGGCTCAGTCCTGGAGCCTTCACACACTCAGGAGGGTTTTCACCTCCACACATATCTGCTGTGTTAAGCATTAGCCTGTCTTATATAGAGCTAACCACACCCAGTAACCCATCACATGATTAGCCATGTGGTCTGACATCACCACAGGTCCTGAAACACATATATATACATGGTTATGTACAACAAAGAAATACTTTAGGCTACATTACAGCAACAAGGCACTTATGTGGCACATACCTCCCGTCGACTACACACCCTTTAGCCATGCTACAATATATATATATATATGTATATATATATATATATATATATATATATATATATATATATATATATATATATGTCCTCCTTTAGGACACATTTTCTGTTAGTTAAAATTAGGATGATGTCATACACATTAGATAAGTCAGCCAAATGACTTAGGCTGCTTTCACACTAGCGTCGGTACGGGGCCATTGCGCTGCGTCGGCCCGACGTACCGACGCATACTGTGAACAAAATGCCCGACGTGGGCAGCGGAAGCAGTCTTATGACGCTTCCGCTGCCCCATTGCAAGGTCCGGGGAGGAGGGGGCGGAGTTTTGCCTGCGCATGCGCGGTCAAAAATGGCGGTCTCGACGCACAAAAAAAGTTACATGTAACTTTTTTGTGGCAGCGGTGCGCCAAAACACGACGCAACCGTCGCACGATGGTTGCGATGTGTGGCAATACGTCACAATGCGTCGGTAATGTTATTCTATGAGGAAAAAACGCATCCTGCAGACAACTTTGCAGGATGCGTTTTTTCTCCTAAACGACGCATTGCGACGTGCAGCCAAAAACGCTAGTGTGAAAGTAGCCTTACTTATACCTTCACCTTTTTCTTCCTCTTTTCATGTGCTCTTCAAGAGAAAGCCACTAAGGCCGGGATCACACATACGCGTGATACGGCCGAGTCTCGCAGGTGAAATCCCTCCTCTGGCGCTGGCACTTGCCTCCATGTGTTGCTGTGCATCTGCACGCTCCGCTCCGAAGTGCCGGCGCCAGAGGAGGGATTTCACCTGCGAGACTCGGCCTAAAACCTCCTTCTTTCAGTAAGAGCATTGAAGAAGGGTCATGGCTCAGTGTTCCAGCATGACAATGACCCCAAACACACAGTCAGGGCAACTAAAGAGTGGCTCCATAAGATGAATTTCAATGTTCTGTAGTGGCCTAGCCAGTCTCCAGACCTAAACCCAGTAGAAAATCTTTGGATGGAGCTGAAACTCAAGGTTGCCCAGCGACAGCCCCGAAACCTGAAAGATCTGGAGAAGATCTGTATGGAGGAGTGGGCCAAAATCTCTGCTGCAGTGTGTGAAAACTTGGTGAAGAACTACAGGAAACGTCCGACCTCTGCAATTGCAAACAAAGATTTCTGTACCAAATATTAAGTTCTGTTTTTCTATTGTATCAAATATATTTTCATGCAATAAAATGCAAATTATGTTAAAATCATACAATGTGATTTTCTCGATATTTTTTTTTTTTTTAAAGACTGTCTCACAGTTGAAGTCTTCGATAACAATTACAGACCTCTTCATTCCTTGTAGGTGGGAAAACGTGCAAAATCATCAGAGTATCAAAGACTTATTTTCCCCGATGTGTAAGGCGAGTGCTAACATTCATTTAAATAAAAATATGTTAATATTGTTTCTTATTACACCAAGCTTTTCACTTTTACTGTTTATTATTATTGCTGTGAAGCTCGCTTTCTAGGTCATTTGTATTATTAATTTATTTCAGTTTGGTTTATTTTTTAATAATCTATGTTTATTTTTTATTTGTTTGTTTTATTTCCTCATATTACAAAAATGCTTTTTACTTTTCAATGACAAGCTTAAATAAATTAAAAATATTGCTTTAATTGAAGCGGCTCCATGACAGATTTTCTCCTTTGTGCTATCTAAGATTGTAATTCCTATCTTCTTTATCATTATAGTTTTATTTATTTTTTAAACCATTATTAATTCAATGTTCGTTTATAACATCTTTTAATGCTTTGAATTTTACCCCCACCTACCACAACCGCGCTACAAATTAACGTTTGCTTTCCAATCACACGCTTAAATAAATTCTCCATTCTTTTATTTCCAATGTCTCCATGCTCAACTTCATGGCTTACAACCCAACTCAAGGTAATTGAAGACCAGGGCCGGCTACAGGGAGGCAGTCAGGTGTGGCATGAATTCTAAATTGTCTAACTTTTTTTTTTTCTCTACCTCTGGGTAATTTCATTACAGTTGAAGTCTACTATAACAATTACAGACCTTTTCACTCCTTGTAGGTGGGAAAACGTACAAAATCGGCAGTCCTTCAATTACCATGCATTCCTGGTGTCTGCTAGTAACAGGTGCCTCTTTTTTTAATGAGTTCAATTACATATGTAACAAAGGCGGGAACAGTTTTAGTTTTTGATCTTGAGATTTTGACTTTTTTTTCCAGAGTAAATTGGGGGTTTGGTTATCTTGATGACGGCATGCTCCTGTAAATGAATGTCAATATTGTGTATAAACACAGAAGGCCTGTCGCTCTGAACAATCTTTTTCATATGTAATTGGGACTTTACGTACAAAAACATTGGCAACTTCTAAGAAAATCAAGATACAAACCCCTGTTGTGCAGGATGTCTCCGGGAGAAAAAAAAAAAAAACATTGCAAAACATTGCTAAAAAACTTACTACTAGGCCATGTATACTTATAGTGATTTCACCTACAAAAACCGCTTTTGTGCACAGCCCAAAAAACAATTTAGTTAGCTTAGCAGGATTTAATTACATTTTCAAGAGTTAATTCATATGGGGGGAAACAAAGATTTGTTGAAAGCCTCTATGTTAAAAGCTTCCTGTATTAAAAAAAAATCCAAGGAGGTCGCTTTACTAAACTGTCAATTGATCACCTGCAATTTGAGCAAACTTAGCTATAAAGGTACCTCCACACTAATCAACTTTCCAACGATCACGACCAGCGATACGACCTGGCCGTGATCATTGGAAAGTCCTTGTGTGGTCGCTGGGGAGCTGTCACACAGACAGCTCTCCAGTGACCAACGATGCCGAAGTCCCCGGGTAACCAGGGTAAACATCGGGTTACTAAGCGCAGGGCTGCGCTTAGTAACCCGATGTTTACCCTGGTTACCATTGTAAATGTAAAAAAAAAAAAAACACTACATACTCACATTCCGGTGTCTGTCACGTCTCTCGCCGTCAGCTTCCCTGCACTGTGTCAGCGCCGGCCGTAAAGCACAGAACAGCGGTGACGTCACGGCTGTGCTTTACGGCCGGCGCTCACAGTCAGTGCGGGAAGCTGACAGCGAGGGACGTGACAGACACCGGAATGTGAGTATGTAGTGTGTTTTTTTTTTTTACATTTACAATGGTAACCAGGGTAAATATAGGGTTACTAAGCGCGGCCCTGCGCTTAGTAACCCGATATTTACCCTGGTTACCAGTGAACACATCGCTGGATCGGCGTCACACACGCCGATCCAGCGATGACAGCGGGTGATCCAGCGATGAAATAAAGTTCTGGCCTTCTAGCTCCGACCAGCGATGTCACAGCAGGATCCTGATCGCTGCTGCGTGTCAAACACAACGAGATCGCTATCCAGGATGCTGCAACGTCACGGATCGCTGTCGTTCTTGTTCAAAAGTTGCTGAGTGTGACAGTACCTTAACTGTTTCATTTTCCAACAGTGCAACCGCAGGGGAAATTAGGTATTACATAGTAACATAGTTAGTAAGGCCGAAAAAAGACATTTGTCCATCCAGGTAGGTATTGCATGGAGCTATTTAAACTTATTGCTCCACCATTTGGCTGAGATCAATTGTAGTGTCAGTTGAAAATAGTATCAATGGGTGAATGTTTATTACTTGAACTGGAGTGCAGGACTAAAGGTACCGTCACTAGGGTTGAGCGAAATGGGTCGGCCATTTTCAGAAGTCGCCGACTTTTGGCAAAGTCAGGTTTCATGAAACCCGACCCGACCCCTGTGTGGGGTCGGCCATGAGGTCGGCGATCTTCTGGATCTGGTATCGGAATTTCGATACCGAGTTCTGATATGTTTACAATATCGGGAATCGGTATCAGAATCCATATTTAAGTGTAAAATAAAGAATCAAAATAAAAAATATTGATATACTCACCCTCGGACGCGCCCTGGTACTAACCGGCAGCCTTCCTCCCTAAGAATGAGCGCATGAAGGACCTGCGGTGACATCGCGGCTTGTGATTGGTCGCGTGAGCGGTCACATGGGCGGTCACGCGACCAATCACAAGCATCTAAGGTCCTTCACGCGCTCATTCTTAGGAAGGAAGGCTGCCGGAAAGAAGCAGGGCGCGTCCGAGGGTGAGTATATTCCTATTAGGTATATACTCACCCTCGGACGCGCCGGCAGCCTTCCTCCCTAAGAATGAGCGCGTGAAGGACCTTAGATGACGTCGTGGCTTGTGACTGGTCGCTTGACCGCCCATGTGACCGCTCACGCGACCAATCACAAGCTGCGATGTCACCGCAGGTCCTTCATGCGCTCATTCTTAGGGAGGAAGGCTGCCGGTTAGTACCAGGGCGCGTCCGAGGGTGAGTATATCAATATTTTTTATTTTGATTCTTTATTTTACACATTAATATGGATCCCAGGGCCTGAAGGAGAGTTCCCTCTCCTTCAGACTCTGGGAACCATAGTATCCCATTGCACTGCATTGGGTTTCGTGTTTCGGCCGACCCCGACCCCGACTTTTTTATAGGATCGGCCGATTTCTCTCGACCCGACTTTTGAGAAAGTCGGGTTTCGTGAAACCCGACCCGATCCTAAAAAAAAAAAAGTCGCTCAACCATAACCATCACATTTAGCGACGCTGCAGCGATATAGACAACGAGCCGATCGCTGCAGCGTCGCTGTTTAGATCGCTAGGAGACGTCAAACACCGGCAACAGCTGAGCAATGCAGGAGCGATCCAGTGACGTACTTATCGTTCTCGCTGGTTGTTCGCTCCATGAAAAACCATTGCAGGCATCGTTGCTTTTGCTGTCAAACATGACGAATCACGCCGACCTGATGACCAAATAAAGTTCCGGACTTCTAGCTCCGACCAGCGATGTCACAGCAGGATCCAGATCGCTGCTGTATGTCAAACATAACGAGATCGCTATCCAGGACGCTGAAATGTCACGGATCGCTGTTGTTCTCGTTGGAAAGTTGCTCAGTGGGAAGGTACCTTTAAGGTGTCCCACATAGCTGACCACAGACCAGCAGTCATGGCATAAAAACCAGAAGCTCGTTACTTTTGAAAATTTGACTTGCAAAAGAAGTCAAGTGCTGACCTCCCTGAGGGGCCTAAAGGATCCCATGGATTGATCACAAATCTCAACATTCATCACTTTTTCTGAGCATACACACTTCCATGTTGCTTTCACCAAAACCAAAGTTGAATTTATTTTTATTTACTCACACAGCACCATTAATTCCACAGCATTTTACAAACATTATTATTCCTGTCCCCAGTGGGTTAGCAATCTAAATTCCCTATCAATGTGTCTTTGGATTGTGGGAAGAAATAGGAGTACCCGTAGAAAACACACGCAAACACAGGGAGAACATAAAGACTCTTTGAATTTCATCATAAATGTCTGTCTATTTAATAATCCCTAATCACCTGTCGAATACATTAAAATGAAAAATTCCCTATAATTCGATCTCAATTTTAGCTTTGCACTTTTTTTTACTCCCATTCTGATGAAATTTTGTTTGACATCATTTGAGGGTAGGGACTGCTTAACCCAATCTGAAAGGAAGTATTGACAGAAACTGAGATAAGGCATCAATTGTTAATTCCGATGCATGCTCAGTTTGCATTCCGTGAGCTATATTTCTTTGAATGCGCGGTGACAGTTCACTCCCTCTTTGGCTCTAATGAGATGAGACGCTTTGGCAAGAGAGCGCTCTGTCAGTCCACATTGTATGGCGAATCATGCAATTATTAGAGTTGGAATGGAACCTCCAGGATCATCTTGTAGAACCCCGTACTCAATGCACTAAACATCTCAGACAGATGACTATCAAGCCACTGTTTAAACACTTCTATTGAAGGAGAACTCACCACTTCTTTTGGATGCCTGATCCACTCATTGATCACCCTTACTGTCAAAAAAGGTTTTTCCTAATATCTAATCTGCATTTTCTTCCTTTCAGTTTAATTCCACAGCTTTTCCTCTCGTTTCCATGTGCAACTGTGAATAATACACTAGACCAGTGTTCCCCAACTCCGGTCCTCAAGAGCCACCAACAGGTCATGTTTTTAGGATTACAGATACCACTGATGCATATAAATGCAAACTACTCATCGGGATACACCCTACAATGGACATGAGAAATAACAGGGTAAAACTCCATTACGAGATAAATCCTACAGAAAAACTATGGAGTATCAAAAAACCCCAAAAAGCGTAACAAGCTAAAAAGCGTAACAAATTTTATTAGATATCATCATAACATAGAAATAACAAACATTACATACAAGGGACACGTATAGTACATGTACGGCAGACAACAAACACTGCAAGTAACACCTAGGGCATAGTGAGGACAGGAGCAAAAATGGCTATTAGAAGCATATCAGTCCATCATAGATATGTTAGTAAAGTGCACAGTGCTTTTAAGGGACATGCATATACCTAATACCGCCATATATATAGATGCTAATCGGACCTAAGATAGGTAACAATAATAGTAATAGAGCTCTGCCAATCTTACCCAGAAACCAGTGGTGCCAGTGTGTGTCCGGCGGCCCCGACGCGCGTTTCGCGTAAGCTTCCTCGGGGGGTCGTATTTGTGTGCTTATCTGGGGTTATATTTAAGGGCATATCGACAGCTGCGGCGACCGTACTGCACAATGATTGGCGCATGCGCACCGCCATAATCTGGGACGCTGCACACAACACCTCCGGCACTTCCGGCGTGCAGAGCAGGCCGAGGGAAAACCCTCCAGACGTCATTTCCTGCTCCACCGCAAATGGATGCCGGAGATGATGGTCAGCAAGCCCCACCGTGGCGCGCATGCGCGCGTGCATTAACGGCCATTTTTCTTGAGGGAAACACTGATGGCAGCAGGGAAAACACCGATCGCATGGAACATACAAAAAATACAAAGAAGAGTGACCGTGATGTCAAAAGAGAATAATACCCCACCCGAATGCCCTCAGAAACATGCAGTTGAGGGTATGTGCCAGCTGTCATAATATATAACTAAAGTGCAAAAAGTGCATATGAGAAAGTAGCGGCCTTTTGCCATCAGGAACCATCAGTAAAAAAACATTTGATGGTTTAGTAGTGGAATGCCCTATTATGCCCACGTTTTACCTTCTCCCCAAGGTCCACAAAAACTCTGTGAATCCCCTGGGACGTCCGATTGTCTCTGTCATAGGGGGCTGTGTGACCCAGTGTGTAAATACATAGATTATTATTTAAGGTCACAGGTGGAGACTTTGCCCTCCTATGTTAGGGACACCACGGACGTCCTGAGGAGATTGGATGGTCTGTCCTTGGAGCCAGACATGGTACTGGTCACAGCAGATATCGAAACATTATATACCTCCATCCATCATGATAATGGGATGGAGGCTGCAACTTTCTATTTGGAATCGAGTAATATTGACCCAGATGTGGTGGGCCTGGTGTTGAGGCTCTTGCGGTTCATCCTAACACACAATTGTTTTACTTTTAAGGACCGATACTACCTCCAGAGTCGCGGTACTGCGATGGGGGCAGCGTGTGCACCTTCGTATGCAAATTTATTCTTGGGATACTGGGAGAGGACCCTGTTCGGAGGCGCACACTCCGCCCCCAAAGTACTGGGGTGGTATCGGTATATTGATGATATTCTTTTTATTTGTCAAGGGCCGGTTGAACATCTTCATTTGTTTATGCAGGATTTGAACCGTAACAGCCTCAACATCAGGCTCACGTATAATTTTAATAGGGTGAGTATCTCTTTTCTTGATATCATGCTGCAGATTCAGACCGACGGCTTCATTGGTACGGACGTATTCAGAAGGGACACCTCGGTTAATGCACTTCTCCATGCCTCCTCGTCCCACAATAGCTCCACAATTGGAGCTATCCCTATAGGGCAGTTTTTAAGGATGAGGAGGATATGTTCTACTGAGGAGGCATTCGCGAGACAATCTGTGGACCTTGGGGAGAGATTCCGGTCACGTGGGTATAGTAATAGGAGCATTAAACGAGGTTTTACTCGGGCCAAGAATCAGAAAAGATGTGACCTCTTATCGCAACAACCTAAAATGAAAAAGAAGGAGGATGGGAAAATTAGATATATCTCCACATTCAACCATCAGTGGGGAAAAATGAGGAACATCTTGAGGAGACATTGGCCCATCCTTAGAACAGAACCCGTTTTGGCCAAATACCTCTCAGATGAACCCCTTATGACAGCCAGAAGATCAAAAAATCTGAGAGATATCTTGGTCAAAAGCCACTACGTCTCCAAAATGCCATCTACCTTTGGTACTGGAAAAAGAAAGTGGGGCTTTTTCCCATGCGGGGACTGCTTGGCATGTCGGAATCATGTGAGGACATTATCATTTGCTTCTGCAGATGGTAAAAAAGAATTTAACATCACAGATTACATTTCCTGTAGTACCACATTTGTGGTCTACATGGCAATATGTACATGCGGCCTTCCCTATGCCGGACTGACCTCACGGGAGTTGAGAGTCAGGACCCGGGAACACATCAGGGGTATTATGGCAGCTAAAGAAGCGGGTGATGATGTACCTCTGAAGTCTATACCGAGACATTTCAAGCAGTACCATGGATGCAATCCTAAGGACCTAAAAGTCTTTGGGATAGATCATGTTAGGGGTGGAATAAGAGGTGGGGATTTGAAGAAAAAACTGGCTCAGCTGGAATGTCGATGGATATCTGTGTTGAGCACTATGGCCCCACATGGTCTTAATGAACAGCTGAGCTTTGCGTCTTTTCTATATATCTCAAGTGTTGGGTTCGCCTTGATCTCCTGTCTTTGGATTTTAATTTTGTGTGTTTTTATGTTTATTTGTAGTACCTGTATTGCACATATACATCTTCATCATTGTTTGTTCTTCTGGGCTTAGTATATGACATCTGGACATCCTGACAGCAGCACATCCTGATGGACGAAAAGATTGGAAAAGAATTTAACCAGTTACTGACTGTGTTTTTTGTCCTCTACTTATAAATGTGAGGGCACTTTATGGCAGTAGGAATATAGTTGTGATATCTGTCTTTTATGTTTTGTTTATTTTTAATACACAGTGTAGTCTTTATATTATATTATTATTATCTAGTTCTGTGCACGTGGATTGTTGTATGACTAGCATATTACGTGTCTTTCATTCTAATTGTTATGCACGTGCACTGTGTGCACATTTTCTCTTATATATTGTACATATATTGTGAGATATATATTCTCCATTTTGGCACATACACACTATAGTATGACCTTGAGGAGGATTGGGTTGGGAATTATCCCCCTTTGACATCACGGTCATCTATTTAGTATCTTCACGTTTTTGCCCTGCCCTGTTGTCCTCAGAGCTTCTCTTACGGCAAAAGGCCGCTACTTTCTCATATGCACTTTTTGCACTTTAGTTATATATTATGACAGCTGGCACATACCCTCAACTGCATGTTTCTGAGGGCATTCGGGTGGGGTATTATTCTCTTTTGACATCACGGTCACTCTTCTTTGTATTTTTTGTATGTTCCATGCGATCGGTGTTTTCCCTGCTGCCATCAGTGTTTCCCTCAAGAAAAATGGCCGTTAATGCACGCGCGCATGCGCGCCACGGTGGGGCTTGCTGACCATCATCTCCGGCATCCATTTGCGGTGGAGCAGGAAATGACGTCTGGAGGGTTTTCCCTCGGCCTGCTCTGCACGCCGGAAGTGCCGGAGGTGTTGTGTGCAGCGTCCCAGATTATGGCGGTGCACATGCGCCAATCATTGTGCAGTACGGTCGCTGCAGCTTTCGATATGCCCTTAAATATAACCCCAGCTAAGCACACAAATACGACCCCCCGAGGAAGCTTACGCGAAACGCGCGTCGGGGCCGCCGGACACACACTGGCACCACTGGTTTCTGGGTAAGATTGGCAGAGCTCTATTACTATTATTGTTACCTATCTTAGGTCCGATTAGCATCTATATATATGGCGGTATTAGGTATATGCATGTCCCTTAAAAGCACTGTGCACTTTACTAACATATCTATGATGGACTGATATGCTTCTAATAGCCATTTTTGCTCCTGTCCTCACTATGCCCTAGGTGTTACTTGCAGTGTTTGTTGTCTGCCGTACATGTACTATACGTGTCCCTTGTATGTAATGTTTGTTATCATGTTTTTAGGATTTCCTTAGTATGGCCCAGGTGATAATTGCATCACCTGCACAGGCAATAATTCCATCACCTGTGCAATACTAAGGAAATCCTGAAAATATGACCTGTTGGTGGCTCTTGAGGACCGGAGTTGGGGAACACTGCTAGACTGTGATATCCCTTCAGAAACTTGTAGACAGCTATTAAGTCTCCTGCAAGCCTTTTTTTGCAAGCTAAACATTCCCAGATCCTTTAATCATTCGTTATAGGACATATTTTGCAGTCTGCTCACCATCCTGGTTTGTCTGATGGCAGATCCCCCGCTTTGATGTGGGCTCAGGCGGTGAGCAAAAGTAAAAAATGTTTTAAAAAATATAAAAAAAAATAAAATATAACCGTTTAAATCACCCCTCTTTCGCCCCATTCAAAATAAAACAAACAAAAAAATACACATATTTGGTATCGTCACGTTCAGAATCACCAGTCCATCAATGAATAAAGGAAAAAAGGATTAACCTGATTGGTAAACGGCGTAGTAAGAAAAAAAAATTACAAATGCCAGAATTACGTTTTTTTGGTCGCTGTGACATTGCATTAAAATGTAATAACAGGCGATCAAAAGAACATAGCTGCACCAATATGGTATCATTAAAAATATCAGCTCAGCATGCAAAAAGTAAGCCCTCACTTAACCCGAGATACTGAAAAATGGTGACGCTACAGGTATTGGAAAATTGAGCATTTTTTTTTAGCAAATTTTGTAATTTCTTTTCACCACTTACCGTATATACTCGAGTATTAGCCAAGATTTTCAGCCCAAATTTTTGGGCTGAAAGTGCCCCTCTCGGCTTATACTCGAGCCATGGTCGGCAGGTGAGGGGGAGAGAGGACTGTCGCATACTCACCTGCTCCTGGCACTCCTAACGCTGTCCCAGCCTGTCCCATGGTCTCCTGCGCTGCAGCTCTTCCTCTATTCAGAGGTCACGTGGTACCGCTCATTAAAGTAATGAATACAGACTCCACTCCCATAGGGGTGGAGCCGCATATTCATTACTGTAATGAGCGGTACCAGTGACCGCTCATTACAGGAAGAAGCTGCAGTACCATGGGACAGGCAGAGACAGCGTCAGGAGCGCCAGGAGCAGGTGAGTATTTCATATTCACCTGTCCGTGTTCCATCCGCTGGGCACCGCTCCGTCTTCCCGTCCTCTTGCAGTGACTGTGCAGGTCAGAGGGCGTTTTAGTGTGCGTGCCGCCCTCTGCCTTAACAGTCAGTGCGGAGAGACGGGACGCTGAGGAGCAGCTGGCAGCGATGAGAGGTGAGTATGTGATTTTTTTTTTATTGCAGCAGCAGCATTACATGTGGCACAATGCTGTATAGAGCATCTGTGGAGCCATAAAGAACTGCATAGAGCATTATATGGAGCATTTATGGGGCCATAACTGCATGGAGCATTATATGGAGCATCTATGAGGCCATAACTGAATCTAAAGTGGGCTAAATGCAGTTCAAAATTGGTAACAGGACTAAACAAGCGGCACTGCTTTGTTCAGTGGTGGACAACTGTAATGAGGGGCAGACACAGTTAGTAGGCCCAAATAATTAAGTAGGCTAAATGAAGTTCAAAATTGGTAACAGGATTAAACTGGTGGCATTGCTTTGTTCAGCGGAGGACAACTGTAAGGAGGGGCAGACACAGTTAGTAGGCCCAAATAATTAAGTAGGCTTAATGCAGTTCAAAATTGGTAAGAGGACTAACCAGGCGGCATTGCTTTGTTCAGTGGAGGACAACTGTAATGAGAGGCTGACACAGTTAGTAGGCCCAAATAAGTAAGTAGGCTAAAGACAGTTCAAATGTGGTAACAGGACTAAACAGGTGGCATTGCTTTGTTCAGTGGAGGACAGCTGTAAGGAGGGGCAGACACAGTTAGTAGGCCCAAATAATTAAGCACGGTAGGCTAAATGAAGTTCAAAATTGGTAACAGGACTAAACTGGCGGCATTGCTTTGTTAAGCGGAGGACAACTGTAAGGAGGGGCAGACACAGTTAGTAGGCCCAAATAATTAAGTAGGCTTAATGCAGTTCAAAATTGGTAACAGGACTAACCAGGCGGCATTGCTTTGTTCAGTGGAGGACAACTGTAATGAGAGGCTGACACAGTTAGTAGGCCCAAATAAGTAAGTAGGCTAAAGGCAGTTTAAAATTGGTAACAGGACTAAACTGGCGGCATTGCTTTGTTCAGTGGAGGACAACTGTAAGGAGGGGCAGACACAGTTAGTAGGCCCAAATAATTAAGTAGACTAAATGAAGTTCAAACTTGGTAACAGGACTAAACTGGCGGCATTGCTTTGTTAAGCGGAGGACAACTGTAAGGAGGGGCAGACATAGTTAGTAGGCCCAAATAATTAAGTAGGCTTAATGCAGTTCAAAATTGGTAACAGGACTAAACTGGCGGCATTGCTTTGTTCAGTGGAGGACAACTGTAATGAGAGGCTGACACAGTTAGTAGGCCCAAATAAGTAAGTAGGCTAAATGCAGTTTAAAATTGGTAACAGGACTAAACTGGCGGCATTGCTTTGTTCAGTGGAGGACAACTGTAATGATAGGCTGACACAGTTAGTAGGCTAAAATAAGTAAGTAGGCTAAATGCAGTTCAAAATTGGTAACAGGACTAAACTGGCGACATTGCTTTGTTCAGTGGAGGACAACTGTAATGAGTGGCAGACACAGTTAGTAGGCCCTAATAATAAAGTGGGCTAAATGCAGTTCAAAATTGGTAACAGGACTAAACAGGCGGCTTTACTTTGTTCAGTGGAGGACAACTGTAATGAGGGGCAGACATAGTTAGTAGGCCCAAATAAGTAAGTAGGGTAAATGCAGTTCAAAATTGGTAACAGGATTAACCAGACGGCATTGCTTTGTTCAGTGGAGGACAACTTTAAGGATGCAGACAATAGCAATGAGTATCACATCAAGTCTAGGATTACCTGCAAATCTGCAGGGGTGATTTACATCCTCAGGTGCCCATGTGATAAAATTTAAGTTGGCCGCACAAAAAGGCGCCTGAGGGACCGCATTAAGGAGCATTTAGATAACATTAATAAAGGTTTAAAGGGACACCCATTATCTCGACACTTTTATAAAAAACACAACAAATCATATGCGGGAGTCTGTTTTTATGGCATCCAACTAGTAAGAAAAAACCCAAGAGGCGGTGATTATATCAAGATTATGTCAAGGGTGGAATCCAAATGGATTTTCACCCTTGACTGTCTAGCACCAAAAGGGTTGAATCAGGAGATAGAGCTTTATGCAGTTTAATAAATACATTTTTATATAGTCGGATCAAAGATGGTGGACGGTCCACTTTTTTAATGACCATTTTTATCTGATGAACTTACTATCAACATATATTTATACTATCATTACAATACCCCAATAAAATAAACTGAGTATAAACCAAAAACCATATGGTCAAACAATCAGACTCTTGCTATAACCTGCTATAATTTTAGTGAGAATGTAGCGATTACAAGCTGCATGCCTCGTAATTCATCATTACATTTAGCACGCAATTTTATCTCACCCTAGTAAGGGGATTGAAAAAGTTCACAGATTGTGATATCTTTTTATACATATTTTGATTACTTAGGGGTAAAAATGATAAAGTTTATTTTATATAATAATTATGCCAATGCAGGCGATTTTAATCTTATGTGGAAATAAGTTTAATTTTAAAGTGTTTTAGTTTTTTTAGTAACCAAAGCTCAGTATTAATTATGCCCCTTTTTTTTCGAATCTTATCCCTCCAAACACACACACTTAAACTGCAATCAGGACCAAATATGGCACGGGCTTGTCAGCCTAAGGAAAGAATTAATCATCCTTTGCAAACCATCACACATCAAATGGTTCCAACAAGCCCCAATTAACTTGCGGGCTTCTGTGCAATCAACCAGGTTCCATTACAGCTGCAGACAGGGGGCAGGCATATCTGTATGTAAGGACGGGAGAAGGCGCAGGTTGTAACAACCCTGATGAAGAGGGATAGCGTCCCTTGAAATGCTTTGGTAGCTGTTCCTCCCGCGCACCCGTCCCCTCTAGTTCGGTGACGTCACCTAGGCTCCGCCATGAACCTCAGCGCTGTCTCCGGCCGGGGCACGCGAGGTATCCGGAGCTCCATAACCCTGCAGCCGACTCTGCACAGTAAAAGCCTGAGGATTTGCACAAACACACAGAACAGGATCCTCATCCTCTGTGTCACCAATGATTAACCCTCCGTCACATACAACTGATCTGACAGGCGCTTCTCTTTTACTTTCATTTCTCCTTCCTCACCAGATTGTGAGGAAACCCCCTCCCTCCAGGTAGTCTCCTGTCTCTTGAAGGTCTGTGAAACCTGATATCACAGTTGGATTTCAGAGCTTCAGGGGAGAGGATATAGCTGCACAGATCTCTCAGGCTCATTGTATGTGAATACGTCACATTCAGTAAGGTTGGTATTTTATGTTTTTATTCATCACAATAGTTTATTTAGCTTGTTTTATAAATGTATAGCACAAAATGTGAGGATATTTCATAACAATAAGGGAGATTTTATAAAAGAAAGTGTGCTGCTCAGGCATATACAGTAGTTCCCTAACATATTCCTTCTCTTGCTTCAGATTATCTGCTGAAATGGAGAGGAAAATGTTCAATTTATCCAAACAACTTGATGTTGAGGAAGTAACAAACATGCTGTTAGATGATAGAGACCTCACACTGAATGAGGATTTAGGAGAGGAAAGTGAGATTGATTCTCATGATGAGGTGGAAGAATGTGTCCTGGATTCTGAAACAGAGCAAGATGGTGACAGTGGTGAGGATGAAGAAGTTGGATCATATTATATTGGAAAAGATAAAAATACTAAATGGAACAAGAAGCCATTCCAGAAAAAACGTACTTCTTCTATCAACACTTCATGATGATGCTGCCATCGATCCTGGGACTGGGGCAGAAAAAAACCCGGAGATAATTACATTTTACAATGCCACCAAAGGGGGTGTGGATACAGCAGATCAGATGTGCTCCACTTTCAACGTCAGCAGAAACATCAAACGCTGGCCAATGGTCATATTTTTTGCTATGTTGAATTTGGGTGGTATAAATTCACAAGTAATTTATCTTGAAAACAAGCTTGAACCACTCCGTAGACGATTGTATCTGAAAAAATTGGCCCATGAACTAGTACTTGGAGAGCTACGCAGGAGAAGCGTGAAAACAATCGGTATCCCCTCTCGCCTTCAAGTTCAGCTCAAAAGGTTCCGCCCAGAAGATGATGGTGAAAAGTCACCATCTGCACCACCTCACAAAAGAAGGAGATGCACCACCTGCCAAACGGAAAGCGGAACCAGAAGGCTTTCAAATTATGAATGTCTCAAATGTCATAAAGCAATTTGCCTGACACATGCAAAAATGGTGTGTAATTCTTGCTATTTGCTCTGCAAGTGTGACTTTTCTGGGGAAACCTCAGCATCTACTTCTGATTGAATATGTTTTTAATAGTACTTAAGGTACCTTAAAATTAAGTTTGTGTTCAAAAATTTTCTTGGTACTTTTTTTGAGAGAGTCGAACTGGAGGCTATTTGGCGAGAGTTTTGAAAAGTTTGTATTTCATAGTTATTAGTTTTATGTTAAGTAAATGTTTTTTTTTTGCAACTGATTATGTGTAGTCTCTTTTATTACATCCCTATGAAGGTCACTGATCACTTTTAGAGCACTGAAATTGCAAACATTAGATATTATAGGTATTTTTCCAGCAGGCGCCTGACAGGCACATTGTATGTGAACTCGTTAGTCCGAATATTGTATGTGACGGAGGGTTAAAACAGTGAGTACGATCAGCCTGAGAGCATTAACAGGTGACATCTATTTGCTTATCCTAACATAACATCGTTGTTAATCCATTATAGTAGGCAAATATCTTCCGGCAAGTTGATTTACAAGACACACTCTATGCTCTTTAACAGCTGATCGATCCTGGTTGGCACAACTAATCACCTGCACATTGGAACACCAACAGGTCATTTATATAACATAAATAACCACAAAACTCATAGTGAGTATACCAAATAGTTATTATTGAAGCGGGTTGTAATCACTGTTCCACAACACAACTAATGCAAATTTAAATTTATTTAATTAGTGGGAATCTTTGTGGTCCAAAGGAGCAATACTCAAAAGGTATCACGTTTACCACAAACAGACTCTCTGCACGGATTCCTAGCAACACACAACACGAATACCAATGAAGTGAGTACAACACCAAAATATTATCCATATATACCACTTATATTAGGTCAATCCATGTTAGTTCTGTTATAATTAGCGCGGTGATTATCCTTAATAAAAATTAGAAAAATGTCTGTCCAAATATATATGGACTTAACTATACATGGTCCTCTCTTTTTTTTTTTCTTCTCTTGTTTCTGTTCTTTAAGGGGATACAAATTTTGCAGATATGTAATATTATGCAGGTACTGAGTATGTCACCTTGGAACAGACAGACCAACAGTTGAGGGGTTTAATAACAGGAATCAGGTTCTCCTCGAAGGGAGGAAACAGTGGAATTAAACTAGAAATAAAACAGTGCAAAAATATGGTTGTGAAACAGTGTAACAGAATTAACTCCTTTCTGACCTTAGACGTACTATCCCGTCGAGGTGACCTGGGCATATCTGACCCTCGACGGGATAGTACGTCATCGCAATCGGCCGCGCTCACGGGGGGAGCGCGGCCGATCGCGGCCGGGTGTCAGCTGCCTATCGCAGCTGACATCCGGCACTATGTGCCAGGAGTGGTCACGGACCGCCCCCGGCACATTAACCCCCAGCACACCACGATCAAACATTATTGCGGTGTGCCGGCGGTATAGGAAAGCAACGCGCAGGGAGGGGGCTCCCTGCGGGCTTCCCTGAGACCCCCGCAGCAACGCGATGTGATTGTGTTGCTCCGAGGGTCTCCTACCTCCTTCCTCGCTGCAGGCCCGGATCCAAAATGGCCGGGGCATCCGGGTCCTGCAGGGAGGGAGGCGGCTTACCAAGTGCCTGCTCAGAGCAGGCGCTTGGTAAGCCTGCAGCGCTGTAAGTCAGATCGCTGATCTGACAGAGTGCTGTGCAAACTGTCAGATCAGCAATCTGTGATGTTCCCCCCTGGGACAAAGTAAAAAAGTAAAAAAAAAAATTTCCACATGTGTAAAAAAAATAATAATAATAAAAAAAATTCCTAAATAAAGAAAAAAAAAATATTATTCCCATAAATACGCTACTTTATCTAAATAAAAAAACAAACAATAAAAGTACACATATTTAGTATTGCCGCATCCGTAACGACCCAACCTATAAAACTGTCCCACTAGTTAACCCCTTCAGTAAACACAGTAAAAAAAAAATGAGGCAAAAAACAACGCTTTATTATCATACCGCCAGACAAAAAGTGGCATAACACGCGATCAAAAAGACTTATATAAATAACCATGGTACCGCTGAAAACGGCATCTTGTTCCGCAAAAAACGAGCTGCCATACAGCATCATCAGCAAAAAAATAAAAAAGTTATAGTCCTCAGAATAAAGCGATGCAAAAATAATTATTTTTTCTATAAAATAGTTTTTATCGTATAAAAGCACCAAAACATAAAAAATGATATAAATGAGGTATCGCTGTAAACGTACTGACCCGAAGAATAAAACTGCTTTATCAATATTACCAAACGTGGAACGGTCTAAACGCCTCCCCCAAAAGAATTTCATGAATAGCTGGTTTTTGGTCATTCTGCCTCACAAAAATCGGAATAAGATGCGATCAAAAAATGTCACGTGCCCAAAAATGTTACCAAAAAAACGTCAACTCGTCCCGCAAAAAACAAGACCTCACTTGACTCTGTGGACTCAAATATGGAAAAATTATAGCTCTTAAAATGTGGTGGTAACTCAAAAAATATTTTTTGCAATAAAAAGCGTCTTTCAGTGTGTGACGGCTGCCAATCATAAAAATCCGCTAAAAGACCCGCTATAAAAGTAAATCAAATCCCCCTTCATCACTCCCTTAATCAGGGAAAAATTAAAACATTTAAAAAATTTACTTATTTCCATTTTCCCGTTAGGGTTAGGGCTAGGGTTAGGGTTAGGGTTGGGGTTAGGGTTAATTCTACAGTTAGGGTTGTGGCTAAAGTTAGGGTTAGGGTTTAGATTACATTTATGGTTGGGAATAGGGTTGGGATTAGGGTTAGGGGTATGTCTGGGTTAGAGATGTAGTTAGGGTTACCATTGGGATTAGGGTTAGGGGTGTGTTTGGATTAGGGTTTCAGTTATAATTGGGGGGTTTCCACTGTTTAGGCACATCAGGGGCTCTCCAAACGCGACATGGCGTCCGATCTCAATTCCAGACAATTCTGCGTTGAAAAAGTAAAACCATGCTCCTTCCCTTCCGAGCTCTTCCGTGTGCCCAAACAGGGGTTTACCCCAACATATGGGGTATCAGCGTACTCAGGACAAATTGGACAACAAATTTTGGCATCCAATTTCTCCTGTTACCCTTGGGAAAATACAAAACTGGGGGCTAAAAAATAATTTTTGTGGGAAAAAATATTTTTTATTTGCACGGCTCTGCATTATAAACTGTAGTGAAACACTTGGGGGTTCAAAGCTCTCACAACACATCTAGATAAGTTCCTTAGGGGGTCTACTTTCCAAAATGGTGTCACTTGTGGGGGTTTCTACTGTTTAGGTACATTAAGGGCTCTGCAAACGCAATGTGACGCCTGCAGACCATTCCATCTAAGTCTGCATTCCAAGTGGCGCTCCTTCCCTTCCGAGCCCTCCCATGCGCCCAAACGGTGGTCCCACCCCACATATGGGGTATCAGCGTACTCAGGACAAATTGGACAACAACTTTTGGGGTCCAATTTCTCCTGTTACCCTCGGGAAAATACAAAACTGGGGGCTAAAAAATAATTTATTCGGACTCCCATGACAGCACTACGAGAGAGGGGATCTGCCCTTCAGGAACAGGAAACCTACAGATACAAAAGAGTGGCACCTCTCTCATGCATCAGTTGGTTTCCTGTTCCTGGAGGGACAGATTCCTATGGATATCTAAAGGACCCAGGCCGGCCAAATCAGGTAGCGGGGGGGTCTCCTAACTTGGCCGGTGCGGGTGTCCCTGGAGACACCACGGTGGTCCTGGCTGGACTGCACGTCGGTGGCGTGTTGCAGCAGGGAGCAGAGTCCAGAGGATTCCTGATCTCCTCTAAGCGCCGGTGCCGGTAAGTATAAGCCGCCCCTTCGGGTCCATGCGGCCGTGCAGCGGGGTGGAGAGGTAGCGGCGTCAGGAGATGGACGCCGTCCGGAGCACTGCTGCATGTTTCTGGCATCCTGCACCACTCTCAGCGTGTGCTGGAGCGTTTCTGGGCTGCGGTGACATCGAGGGCGGAGTCAGCAGGCGCTTCTGGGTCGCTGGGTGACTGCACATGCGCGGTTGATCCAAGATGGCGGCGCCCATCGATCCTGAACGCTGGATATCTCACAGACCCCGCTGACCTCCCAGCTGCAGCTTGAACAGCAGGGACCAATGGGAATGGCACCAGGTAGCCTGCTGACCGGAATTCAGGGGGATTTAAGCAGGTGTCGGATTTAGAGCCCTGCTTTTGGCCACATCTTCATCATGGAGAGTGATGGTGAGCAGCAGCCTCAGCTGCTGTATGAAGTGCGACAGAAGCCCATGGAGAAGGAGCATGTCAGAAGTGACCAGTCCAGTCGTAAGAGCTCATCCAAGAAGGGATCAAGAGTATAGATTGAGAAAGAACCCCCTCGTGTTCCGGTACCTTTTTTTGCATACGCTGGTAAGTGATCTAAGTGAATGTTCACTCAGTGACGCGGGCCCCTGTACTTTGTCATTCTAGGGGAAGAAAAGTACAAAGACGAAACATAAGGAGTGGGCCCTATGTGGAATCCCTTTACCAGATTCTTATCCCAAAAAATTATGCGCCCCCTGTATACAGCAAACGGTGAGGTCTACAGGAGTGGCAGGGGTTGAGTGACATCAGGTCAGATAGAAGGTTATCACCTATATTGTCCTCCCCTAGGTAGCAGAAGAATCTGCGAGTACGGCTAATTTAAAGGAGATGATCCGTATGGAAGTAAGGGAATCCCTGCGGTCTCTATCCCAGGCGGGAAGTTCAAAGCATAAAGCTCCCTTGATCTCTGATTCTTCGGAGGAAGAAAGAGAAGAAGGTTCCTATGGCTCTATTCCCTCTTCCTCGTCATCAGAAGAGGACTCTGGCCGATTTTGTCTACCTCTAGACTGGGTTGATAAATTAGTTAAATCGGTCAGGGGTACGATGGGCCTGAAAGAGCCTAAAACGCAACTTTCCAGACAGGAAATAATGTTCAGCGGCTTAGATCATAAAAGACGTAGATCTTTTCTGGTGAATGATAAAATTCAGGATTGAATTCTCCGGGAGTGGAAGAAACTGGAAAAGAAAGCATTAAAGCGCAGGTATCCCTTTGAGGATGCGGCGGTTGATACCTGGGACAAGACCCCTAAATTAGATGCTGCGGTGGCGAAGGCATCAAAGAAAGCCTCATTACCATTTGAGGACATAGGGACCCTTAAAGATCCTCTTGATAGGAAGGCAGACACCTTTCTTAAAGGTACCTGGGAAATGGCGGCCGGATCTCTAAGACTGGCAGTGGCTGCAACATGTACAGCCAGATCATTAATGGTCTGGCTAGATCAGTTGGAGTCCCAACTTAAAGAAGGCAATAAAATCCTGAATGCGCTCCCGGTAATTCAAGATGCTGCTGCCTTCCTGTCAGACGCTTCAGTAGATTCAGTCAGAATGGCGGCCAGAGCAGCAGGACTTTCCAACGCGGCTCGTAGAGCCTTATGGTTGAAGTATTGGTCAGGAGACATTCAATCAAGATCCAAGCTCTGTGCTATCCCATGCAAAGGGGAATATCTCTTAGGGCCAACATTGGATGAGTTGCTTGAGAAAGCGGGGGATGACAAGAAAAAGTTCCCTAATTTGTCAGCAGCATCTTACCGTCGTCCTTTCAACAGAAATAGATTTGGTCGTGGAAGAAAACGCGTATCCTCACCTTCTAGAGATAATTTTAGATGGGAGGACAGACGCAGGAGAGGTACGGGCTACATGTTTCGCCGTTCCTCAAAATAATGTAAAAAACCAGACCAATGACTAGCAATCCCTGTCGGAGGGAGATTGGCAGCCTTCTCTTCCGCATGGTCTGACATCACAAATAGTGACTGGGTCCGAGGCATTATATCAGAGGGTCTGAGACTGGAGTTTAATCACTGGCCTAGAGATAAGTTTAAGCTAACCCCCTTACGTTCTTCCACCATTGAACAGACAGCTTTGGAAGCAGAGGTCATGAATTTATGCCTTAAAAAGGTGCTGATTGAAATCCCAGAATCAGAGAGAGGAAGAGGGTTCTACTCTCCTCTATTTCTGATTCAAAAACCAGATAAATCATTTAGAACTATCATTAATCTTAAGTCCCTTAATGAGTACTTGGTTAATAAAACCTTTAAAATGGAGTCAATCAGTTCAACAATAAAGATGTTGTTCAAACACTGCTTCATGGTGGTTGTGGATTTAAAGGATGCATACTATCATGTTCCTATCCATGAGAACTTCCAGAGGTTCCTAAGAGTAGCGTTGTCTATGGGAGGAATAGTTCGCCATTTTCAATTTAGAGCTCTTCCCTTCGGCATTTCAGCAGCACCTAGGGTGTTTACTAAAGTAGTCGCTGAGGTCATGGCGCACTTACGAGAATTCAATATCCTCATTATTCCTTATCTGGATGATTTCCTTATAGTGGGGAATTCAGCAGACCATTGCCTTTCACAAGTAAAGACAGCTACGACCAAACTAGAACGTCTGGGCTGGATTATAAATTATGAAAAATCCCGATTACAGCCCCTAAAAATTCAGAGATTCCTAGGGCTGTTATTAAATTCAGAGACCCAACAATGCTGTCTCCCACCTGATAAATTACTGCATATTCAACAACAGGTGTTAAAGGCGATTAATAAACCGTCCATGACCCTTAGACAGGCTATGTCACTGTTAGGATCCCTAACTTCGTGTATTCCCGCCGTCCGTTGGGCCCAATTCCACACCAGACCTTTACAGTCTGAGGTACTGGATAATGATAGAGCCTTACAAGGGTCCTTGCAGGATCAGGTGATATTGAGTCCAGTAGTTCTTACATCTCTTAGATGGTGGTTAGAAGAAGACAAACTGTCAGCAGGAGTTCCCTGGGTGACACATGTGACTCGTGTAATAATAACAGACGCCAGCCCCGCGGGGTGGGGGGTACACATGGGTGAAATTGTAGTTCAGGGTCTATGGGACCCCAAACGTCAGCCTCTTCCAATCAGGGAGAGTTAATGGCAATTGAATTTTCAGTTAAGAAACTCCTCGTACAGTATATCTACAGGGTCATCATGTCAAGATCCTCTCGGACAACCAGGTGGCGGTAGCCTACATAAATCACCAGGGTGGAACACATTCCGAATCTCTGATGGAAGTAGAGGACCAACTGCTCCAGACAGCAGAGAGCCATTTACTATCTTTAACAGCACTGCATATAATGGCCCCTTCACATTAAGCGACGCTGCAGCGATACCGACAACGATCCGGATCGCTGCAGCGTCGCTGTTTGGTCGCTGGAGAGCGGTCACACAGACCGCTCTCCAGCGACCAACGATGCCGGTAACCAGGGTAAACATCGGGTAACTAAGCGCAGGGCCGCGCTTAGTAACCCGATGTTTACCCTGGTTACCATCCTAAAAGTAAAAAAAACAAACAGTACATACTTACCTACCGCTGTCTGTCCTCCAGCGCTGTGCTCTGCACTCCTCCTGTACTGTCTGTGTGAGCACAGCGGCCGGAAAGCAGAGCGGTGACATCACCGCTCTGCTTTCCGGCTGACCGACGCTCACAGCCAGTACAGGAGGAGTGCAGAGCACAGCGCCGGGGACAGACAGCGTTAGGTAAGTATGTACTGTTTGTTTTTTTTACTTTTAGGATGGTAACCAGGGTAAATATCGGGTTACTAAGTGCGGCCCTGCGCTTAGTTACCCGATGTTTACCCTGGTTACCAGCGAAGACATCGCTGAATCTGTGTCACACACGCCGATTCAGCGATGTCAGCGGGAGAGCCAGCGACCAAAGAAAGGTCTGGCCCTCTAGCCCCGACCAACGACATCACAGCAGGATTCTGATCGCTGCTGTGTGTCAAACTAAACGATATCGCTAGCGAGGACGCTGCAACGTCACGGGTTGCTAGCGATATCGTTTAGTGTGAAGGTACCTTAAGAGAGAAAGAAAATATAAGAGCAGACTTTCTAAGCCGCATCTCCTTAAAACAAGGGGAATGGTCTCTGAACAGAGATATCTTCGATCAGATTGTCCGCATGTGGGGTCATCTAGAGGTGGACTTATTTGCCACCAAGGACAACAGAAAAACAAAAAAGTTCTGTTCCCTAAATCCCAGGGAGAATCCGTTGGCAGTGAATCTACTCTAGAACCTGGAGGAAGTTCCTGGCCTCTTCAGTTTTTAATATTGAAGAAGGGATAACAATTAACCAGATTTTAGAATTCCTGCAGAAGGGGTTAGAACTAAATCTATCTACAAGTACACTGAAAGTACAAGTCTCAGCCCTGGGGGCCCTGTTTTCTTGTAACATTGCCAGTAATTATTGGGTATCAAGGTTTATTAAAGCATCTAGTAGAGCTAGACCTATACACAAGAATAGGTCGATGCCTTGGGATCTCAACTTAGTCCTTTCAGCCTTGACTAAGGAACCGTTTGAGCCCTTACATTCAGCCTCAGTTAAATTATTATCATTTTTAGTAGCAATAACATCTGCTCGTAGGGTAGGGGACATACAGGCGCTCTCTAGACTTTCCCCTTATACAGAGTTTCTACAGGACAGAGTAGTCCTCAAACCGGACCCGGCCTATTTGCCAAAAGTGGCCTCACATTTTCACAGATCACAGGAGATAGTTTTACCGTCATTGCTCCCTAATCCTTCCAATACTAAGGAAGAACTACTCCATACATTGGATGTTAGGAGATGCCTGAATATATCGCAGTCACTGATGCTTGGAAGAGAAATAATGCGTTATTTTTATCCTTCCAAGGTCCTAGAAAAGGGCTTAGAGTATCGAAGTACACACTAGTGAAGTGGATTAGGGAGGCTATCTCTCTGGCTTATACTGCAGGTGGAGGTCCGGCTCAGCAGAATCTGAGGGCGCATTCCACCAGGGCCACGGCTACATCCTGGGCAGAAAGATCTGGAGTATCAATCGACCAGATATGTAAGGCAGCCACGTGGTCGTCCCCTTCCACCTTTTTCAAGCACTATCGGTTGGACTCCTCTGATCTCACCTTCGGGTTAAGGGTGCTACAAGCTATAGTCCCTCCCTAAGGTAGTTTACATCTCTGTAATTCTCTCATAGTGCTGTCATGGGAGTCCGAATAAAGCATTAAGCTACTTACTGGTTGCGGCATTTTTCGGAGGCCCATGACAGCACCCTTAGTTCCCTCCCTTTTCACGTGGGGGTTGCACTTCCTATAATGTATATACTGAGATATATAGATCTCACGTGTGGTATCTAGTTACAATGCAATGGATTATTTTTGTATATAAACTGTATATAATGTATATTTGTGTGCTACTAACCGCGGTAGTCCTCTCAGGCTCTGAAATACAACTGATGCATGGGAGAGGTGCCACCCTTTTGTATCTGTAGGTTTCCTGTTCCTGAAGGTCGGATCCCCTCTCTCGTAGTGCTGTCATGGGCCTCCGAAAAATGCCGCTACCAGTAAGTAGCTTAATGCTTTTTGTGGGAAAAAATTTTTGTTTTATTTTTACGGCTCTGCATTATAAACTTCTGTGAAGCCCTTGGTGGGTCAAAGTGCTCACCACACATCCAGATAAGTTCCTTAGGGGAATAAATAGGATCACTATAAAAGAAGATTCACGTTTACGGATTATTACAAACTACCACGGAAGATGGAGAGATATGAATAACATCTTTAATCGGTTTTGGCCAATATTGAAACAAGATCCGAGTTTAACCAAGTTTATTGAGGATAGAGCACAAGTTGTGGCGAGAAGAAGTAAGACCATTGGGGATACCATTATACATAGCCATTATGTTGCACCAAAATCTAGTTTCATCTTCAACTCAAAAGGCCCCAAATGGGGCTCACGCTCGTGTGGAGATTGTAGTGCTTGCAAATATATGATTAAGACGGAGACTTTTTGTAACTCTTCAAAATCACGCGACTTCAAGATCGTTCATCCGATTAATTGTAAAACAACATCAGTGATATACTATCTGACATGTCCATGTGGACTTATATATATTGGCTTAACGTCAAGACAACTGCGGGTTCGTGTATTGGAACACGTGAAGGATATTCGAGCAGCGAGATTACTTAAGTTGGAAAACTCCCAGCAGGAGGAGATCGCAAAATTGAAGACAATTCCGGCTCACTACAGAGAATTCCACCCATCAGGAGCAATAGATCTCCAAGTAAGAGGTATTGACGTGGTACATCTTGGCATTCGGGGGGGCAATATTATGACAAAATTAGCCCAGAAAGAATGCCGGTGGATAACAAGTCTAAGAACAATGAAACCATATGGCCTTAATGATCAATGGGGTTTTGCTAGCTTCTTATAGTGGAGTCCTCTAGCTGTTGCCTGTGCTGTTACTACTAGTGTTATTATTTATGTTTTTATTTATATCTTTTCTTATTCATTATTTATGGGTTTTTTTCTTTTTCTTTTTAATTTTTACTTTATATTATGGTTTTAATTTTGTTTGTTTGTCCCTTTAATAGGGAGGTCCATTTAACATATGGGGTCTTTTTTCTTAAAATGTGCTACCTATATACTCACGTTTTTCTCTTCTGTGTATATTTATTCACTTAGGGCTAATATTCACATCAAATTGTTTTGGAGATGTGGGATTGAAGCAAGAAAGCTACGGTTGTGGACTTCAATCGGCAACAAATCACTTTATTGTTTTTTTATTTTTAATGTAACTGCACTTTAATTATGAATATATAATTATATTTTTTATTCACATTTTCTATATTAGCATTTTATATGCATTTTATATTTGTATTGGTGTAATTATGTATTTTGTTATATTTACATGTTTCTGATGATATAGATGCATCTTAATGATTGGCACATGCATATATATATATTTTTTATATATGTTTCACTTTTTATACTCATAGCACTAGCATAATTGCAATTTCTGTCTCTCTTTATGGTAGTATATTGACCCCCATATGTTTGTCGCAAGACATGATTTCTAGTTGCCCTCTGGAATAGGCCTGTTTATTTAATTGTCTTTATAAGATTTGATCTTCATTGTGCTGTGCGCGTCTCCTGCTCCCCTGGTGTGTGCGCCTACCGTCCCGTGTCCTGCTTGTGGCGTCGTGGGTCGCGCGATAGCGCGATTCTGCGATGTTGCCGCGGGATGCGGGGCGGGGGCGCCGTTGCCGTGGCAGCGGGAGACGCGCCACTATAAGTGCACAATTTCCTATATACCCCCATATGACTCAAATGGTGCTGAGCGCGTCTCTTGTTTCCGTGGTGGCCGGGTCTCCCATCCCGTACCTCGCCTGCAGCGCCATGGATCGCGCGAAAGCGCGTCTCTGTGGCGCTGCCGCGGGGTGTGGGGTGGGGATGTCGTTGCCGTGGCAACGGGCGACGCGCCGTTACCTATGCACCACATCCAACATGGCCGCTGAGGTATGGTGAGTGTCCCCAGCTTCTCGGATTTGCGCATGCTCCGTCTCTTGCCTGGCTTGTGACGTCTTGAGCGGCGCGTTGCGCCTTCTTGTGGCGTCACTGGTGGGCGTGGGGCAGTGCGTGGGCGCCGAAGCAGCGAGTTAGGCACTTAATAATGCGCCGGTATTGGGATTGGATATTGTTTCAATTGCGATCATATATAAAGCGTTAGCTTGACCTCCCTCACATCACTCCCTGAAGAAGCAAGACGTGTGAAACGCGCGTTGGAGTGTGAGGAGGTAGCTCTGGTTCATCTATCATGACTACTGGTTAGTATGTATACTTTTTTGCACTATGCACAATGCACTTTTTTGCTTCAAAGCTGTCTTAAGTGAAGGGTATGTGCAAGATATGAAAAAGGCACCTTTAGAATCTCTATTAGGGCATAGATATTGACTTACTTTTTTCTACACTTATGTCCCATGGTGGAAATATATTAATATAGCAGCCCTAAGATATATATTTATACAGCAGCTCTAAGAAGCAGCTATTACTTTTTTGCTTCTAATGGTACCTAAATAATAAGATAGGATATAATCCTTCTACAAAATAGTATATATATATCACTTCGGATATCCATGGCTACTCCTCTTGTTTTTATTATTTGTGTATTGTCTTATTGGTGTTAATAAAATATTTTTTCAACTTTTATATACTTTTCTGATTATTTATATTCAAGTAGTTTTTTTCTTTATTGGTTTATAAGTTCCTTAGGGGGTCTACTTTCCAAAATGGTGTCACTTGTGGGGGGTTTCAATGTTAAGGCACATCAGTGGCTCTCCAAACGCAACATAGCGTCCCATCTCAATTCCTGTCAATTTTGCATTGAAAAGTCAAACGGCGCTCCTTCCTTTCCGAGCTCTCCCATGCGCCCAAACAGTGGTTTACCCCAACATATGGGGTATCAGTGTACTCAGGACAAATTGTACACCAACTTTTGGGGTCCAATTTCTTCTCTTACCGTTGGGAAAATAAAAAATTGGGGGCGAAAAGATAATTTTTGTGAAAAAATATGATTTTTTATTTTTACTGTTCTGCATTATAAACTTCTGTGAAGCCCTTGGTGGGTCAAAGTGCTCACCACACATCCAGATAAGTTCCGTAGGGGGTCTACTTTCCAAAATGGTGTCACTTGTGGGGGTTTTCAATGTTTAGGCACATCAGTGGCTCTCCAAACGCAACATGGCGTCCCATCTCAATTCCTGTCAATTTTGCATTGAAAAGTCAAATGGCGCTCCTTCGCTTCCGAGCTCTGTCATGCGCCCAGACAGTGGTTTACCCCCACATATGGGGTATCGGCGTACTCAGGACAAATTGTCCAACAACTTTTTGGGTCCATTTTCTCCTGTTACCCTTGGTAAAATAAAACAAATTGGAGCTGAAGTAAATTTTTTGTGAAAAAAAGTTAAATGTTCATTTTTATTTAAACATTTCAAAAATTCCTGTGAAACACCTGAAGGGTTAATAAACTTCTTGAATGTGGTTTTGAGCACCTTGAGGGGTGCAGTTTTTAGAATGGTGTCACACTTGGGTATTTTCTATCATATAGACCCCTCAAAATGACTTCAAATGAGATGTGGTTCCTAAAAAAAAAAATGGTGTTGTAAAAATGAGAAATTGCTGGTCAACTTTTAACCCTATAACTCCCTAACATAAAAAAATTTTGTTTCCAAAATTGTGCTGATGTAAAGTAGACATGTGGGAAATGTTACTTATTAAGTATTTTGTGTGACATATTTCTGTGATTTAATTGCATAAAAATTCAAATTTGGAAAATTGCGAAATTTTCAAAATTTTTGCCAAATTTCCATTTTTTTTCACAAATAAACGCAAGTAATATCAAAGAAATTTTACAACTGTCATGAAGTACAATATGTCACAAGAAAACATTGTCAGAATCACTGGGATCCGTTGAAGCGTTCCAGAGTTATAACCTCATAAAGGGACAGTGGTCAGAATTAAAAGTAAAAATTGGCCCGGTCATTAACGTGCAAACCACCCTCGGGGGTAAAGGGGTTAAGCAGGATTTCTTGAGAAAAAGAACATGTATCAGTCTGATGAAGACTTGCTTGAAGGGTCATCTTCTCCAACATAGGCTCGGAGAAACAGCAGCACTTGTCGTCCCTCTGTTGTCCGTGGGCTGAGTAGTCTTTAGGAGCCCGCTGCCTGGGGTTTCGGGAGTTAATGTGATATGCACAGGCTCTTTGTCTTTAGCTTTTACAGCACAGCCTATCCCAGGAAAATGATGGTCAGTCTATTATTAAGTCTCTCACCAGGAATCAAGGGCTCTGCACTGATACCGTGGGTACCTGGGGTCACAGACTCTGTACTGATACCAAGGGCACCAGGGGGTCACAGTCTCTACACTGGCCAATGTCTCTACACGGGTCCCAAAGCGCCCCTCTCCAGTCACAGCAGAGTCCGCTTTCATGTACTCACAAGATGCAGTCTTTCTGGGCAATCTCCCTGTATTTGTCCTCTGACCGGGAGCTCTCTCTCTTCCTTCCTACCCCCGTCTCTAAGTCTGCCCCCTGGGGAACCTGTTCCAGGCATAGAGCTGAGAAGGTAACCGCCCCCGGACTCTTCTTGTGCTTCCCCTCCTTACAGATATATATATATTTATATATTATATACTTTATATATTTTTTACCATCCTACAGATTGTATTGTATATGTCAACATATCTCATGTTTTTATATGTCTATTTTAGGACCTTTCTGGTCTAATTTACATATGTCATGTGATTCCTTCTGTGTTTCTGATTGGTCTTTGGATATTTATAAACTTGTCTTGCTGGTGGTAAGATGAGAGCTTTGACAAAGATCACTGCTGTGATCGAAACGTGTCGCTCTGTCTGCTCATCTGTCATTTATTGTCTCGGATTCTCATATGGAAATTTTAAAGATTTTTTAAAATAAAGGAGTATTCCTTTTTTATCAAAGGAGCTGGAAGAGATCTCTTTGTTTCATTAATAATCATATTAATTGCATCATATATATCATTGTGAATTCATGTATTGTCTACCTAGTATACTTGTAAATTACTTTTTTCACATTTGTATCTATCATAAAATTCACAAGAAAAACAATGGTGTGCTTGGTTTTAAAGTAACTTTATTCTTTCATGAGTTATTTACAAGTTTATGACCACTTATAAAATGTGTTCAAAATGCTGCCTACTGTGTTGGATTATCAATGCAACCCTCTTCTCCCACTCTTGGCACACTGATTGCAACACCGCAGAAGAAATGCTTGTCTAAGGGGGTCAGATTCCTTGTAGGAATACTCGAACCTGACACCCATAATGTGGTGGTGCATTATCTTGCTGGAAAAATTCAGGAAACGTGTCATCTTCAGCGCATAAACAGGGCAACACATCATCATGTAGCAATTTCAGATATCCAGTGGCATTGAGGTTTCCATTGATGAAGAATGGCCCCACTATCTTTGTAGCCCATATATTGCACCATACCATCAATTATGGGTGTGAGATCCAAGCATTACTACATGAGCAGTTTCCTGGAAATTGGATTGGTCATCATGGGCCAGTTGAATGGCTACCAAGGTCTCCCGCTCTGACCCCCTTAGACTTTTATCTTTGGGGTCATCTGAAGGAAATTGTCTATGCTGTGAAGATACAAGATGTGCAGCATCTGAAACAAGGGATACTGGAAGCCTGTGCTAGCATTTCTTCTGCGGTGTTGCTATCAGTGTGTCAAGAGTGGGAGAAGAGGGTTGCATTGACAATCCAACACAATGGGCAGCACTTTGAAAACCTCATATAAGTGGTCACAAACTTTTAAATAACTCATGAAAGAATAGTTACATTAAAACCAAGCACACCATTGTTTTTCTTGTGATCAATAAGTTTGATGTGTGCCATGACCCTCTTCCCATTGGAAAAAATAAAGTTGGATCCAAAATGGCCGCCATGGTCACCACCCATCTTGAAAACTTCCCCCTCCCATATACTAATGTGCCACAGACAAAAAGTTGATATCCCCAACCATTCCCATTTTAATTAGGTGTATCCATATAAATGGCCTACCCTGTACAATATACATCAATTAACTTCTAATATACACTGCTCAAAAAAATAAAGGGAACACTAAAATCCCACATCCTAGATATCGCTGAATTAAATATTCCAGTTGTAAATCTTTATTCATTACATAGTGGAATGTGTTGAGAACAATAAAACCTAAAAATTATCAACATAAATCACAACTAATATCCCACAGAGGACTGGAGTTGGAATGATGCTCAAAATCAAAGTGGAAAATGAAGTTACAGGCTGATCCAACTTCAGTGGAAATGCCTCAAGACAAAGAAATGATGCTCAGTAGTGTGTGTGGCCTCCACGTGCCTGTATAACCTCCTTACAATGCCTGGGCATGCTCCTGATGATGCGGCGGATGGTCTCCTGAGGGATCTCCTCGCAGACTTGGACTAAAGCATCCGCCAACTCCTGGACAGTCTGTGGTGCAATGTGACGTTGGTGGATGGTGCGAAACATGATGTCCCAGATGTGTTCAATTGGATTCAGGTCTGGGGAACGGGCGGGCCAGTCCATAGCTTCAATGCCTTCATCTTGCAGGAACTGCTGACACACTCCAGCCACATGAGGCCTCTCATTGTCCTGCATTAGGTGGAACCCAGGGCCAACCGCACCAGCATATGGTCTCACAAGGGGTCTGAAGATCTCACTTCAGTACCTAATGGCAGTCAGGCTACCTTTGGCGAGCATATAAAGGGCTGTGCGGCCCTTCACAGAAATGCCACACCACACTATTACTGACCCACTGCCAAACCAGTCATGCTGAAGAATGTTGCAGGCAGCAGATCGCTTTTCATGGCATCTCCAGACATCTGTCAAATGTGCTCAGTGTGAACCTGCTTTCATCTGTGAAGAGCACAGGGCACCAGTGGCGAATTTGCCAATCCTGGTGTTCTGTGGCAAATGCCAAGCAACATGCATGGTGTTGGGCTGTGAGCACAACCTCCATCTGTGGACGTCGGGCACTCAGACCATCCTCATGGAGTCGGTTTCTAACTGTTTGTGCAGACACATGCACATTTGTGGCCTGCTGGAGGGCATTTTGCAGGGACTGGCAGTGATCCTCCTGTTCCTCCTTGCACAAAGGCTGAGGTAGCTGTCCTGCTGCTGGGTTGTTGCCCTCCTACGGTCACCTCCACTTTTCCTGGTGTACTGGCCTGTCCCTGGTAGCACTTCCAGCCTCTGGACACTATGCTGACAGACACAGCAAACCTTATTGTCACATCTCGCATTGATGTGCCATCCTGGATGAGCTGCACTACCTGAGCCACTTGTGTGGGTTGTAGAATCCGTCTCATGCTACCATGAGTGTGAAAGCACAACCAACATTCAAAAGTGACCAAAACATCAGCCAGAAAGCATTGGTACTGAGATGTGGTCTGTGGTCCCCACCTGCAGAACCACTCCTTTATTGACTGTGTCTTGATAATTGCCAATAATTTCCATCTGTTGTCTATTCCATTTGCACAACAGCATGTGAAATTGATTGTCAGACAGTGTTGCTTCCTAAGTGGACAGTTTGATTTCACAGAAGTTTGATTTACCGTATATACTCGAGTATAAGCCGAGATTTTCAGCCCAAATTTTTGGGCTGAAAGTGCCCCCCTCGGCTTATACTCGAGTCACGGTAGCGGTGGGGTCGGCAGGTGAGGGGCTGAGGGCGCTGGGGTATACTCACCTAGTCCCAGCGATCCTCGCGCTGTCCCTGCCGTCCCACGGGCTTCGGCGCTGCAGTTTCTTCCTCTCTTCAGCGGTCACGTGGGACCGCTCATTACAGAAATGAATAAGCGGCTCCACCTCCCATAGGGGCGGAGCCGCTTATTCATTTCTCTAATCAGCGGTGCCGGTGACCGCTGATAGAGAAAGAAGCTGCAGCGCCGAAGACAGGAGGGGACAGCGCGAGGATCGCCAGGACTAGGTAAGTATGTCATATTCACCTGTCCGCGTTCCAGCCGCCGGGCGCCGATCCATCTTCCCGGCCGGCGCCTCCATCTTCCCGGCGTCTCTGCTCTCTGACTGTTCAGGTCAGAGGGCGCGATGACGCATACAGTGTGCGCGGCGCCCTCTGCCTGATCAGTCAGAGCAGAGACGCCGGGAAGATGGAGGCGCCGGAACGAGACGCCGGGAGCTGCAATCAAGGGAGGTGAGTATGTGTTTTTTTTTCTTTATTGCGGCAGCGGCGGCACAAATTTATGTGGCACATCTATGGGGCACAGTGAACGGTGCAGAGCACCGTATATGGCACATCTATGGGGCACAGTGAACGGTGCAGAGCACCGTATATGGCACAGCACAGCTATGGGGTACAGTGAACGGTGCAGAGCACCGTATATGGCACAGCACAGCTATGTATGGGGCACAGTGAACGGTGCAGAGCACCGTATATGGCACAGCACAGCTATGGGGCACAGTGAACGGTGCAGAGCACCGTATATGGCACAGCACAGCTATGGGGCACAGTGAACGGTGCAGAGCACCGTATATGGCACAGCACAGCTATGTATGGGGCACAGTGAACGGTGCAGAGCACCGTATATGGCACAGCACAGCTATGGGGCACAGTGAACGGTGCAGAGCACCGTATATGGCACAGCACAGCTATGGGGCACAGTGAACGGTGCAGAGCACCGTATATGGCACAGCACAGCTATGTATGGGGCACAGTGAACGGTGCAGAGCACCGTATATGGCACAGCACAGCTATGGGGCACAGTGAACGGTGCAGAGCACCGTATATGGCACAGCACAGCTATGTATGGGGCACAGTGAACGGTGCAGAGCACCGTATATGGCACAGCACAGCTATGGGGCACAGTGAACGGTGCAGAGCACCGTATATGGCACAGCACAGCTATGGGGCACAGTGAACGGTGCAGAGCACCGTATATGGCACAGCACAGCTATGTATGGGGCACAGTGAACGGTGCAGAGCACCGTATATGGCACAGCACAGCTATGGGGCACAGTGAACGGTGCAGAGCACCGTATATGGCACATCTATGGGGCACAGTGAACGGTGCAGAGCACCGTATATGGCACAGCTAGGGGGCACAATGAACGGTGCAGAGCACTATATGGTTCACACCTATGGGGAAATATGAACGGTGCAGAGCACTATATGGCACAGCTATGGGGAAATAATGATCTATTTTTATTTTTGAAATTCACCGGTAAATGCTGCATTTCCACCCTAGGCTTATACTCGAGTCAATAAGTTTTCCCAGTTTTTTGTGGCAAAATTAGGGGGGTCGGCTTATACTCGGGTCGGCTTATACTCGAGTATATACGGTACTTGGAGTTAGATTCTGTTGTTTAAGTGTTCCCTTAAATTTATTTCTTAATTTCTTTTTTTTTTTTTTTTAAGATTTAAGGCAAAGATTTACAAACTTTTTTAAAAATGTTTCTTTGGAACTTTTAAAAAGTGATCACCATTAAATTAGACGCTGTGCACACTAGTGATTTTCCAACTATGTAAGTTTTTTTTTTCTCAAACAGCTTCATACGCAGCATTAATCTTGTCTACAAAAATACCAGATCCAGGAGAGTACCCAGCCGCCATTATAATGCAGTCATGTTCTCTTCTTCCATTCCAGTGCTAATGCTAACATAACCTAAAGGTGGCTATAAAGCGAAGGTATCTGCCATCTGGACGATTGGCCCAACTTCACTTTAAACTTGTACGCTTCGCCCTGCATTCATGTTTTTCCAGTGTTGAAAGAGAAATACTTAGTGGTGGATGCACATAGCCCAATGTTGTTTTGTGGTTGGAACCAAAATTGCTCTTCCCGTAATCGGTGCTGGTTGGGAGAGTAGACCGGTGGACTCAGCTCATGGTTGTTAAAATCATATCCAGAGCAGATGAAGCCAACGTCCGCATGATGTAAGATGGAATCGTCTTTCACCTTTTAGCTACAAGCTAATGTCAATCTGCATCATTCAGATACAGTAGTCTTTGTCATTTGACATCATCATTAGGGTTGAGCGACTTTTACAGGATCGGGTCGGGTTTCACGAAACCCGACTTTTTCAAAAGTCGGGTCGAGTGAAATCGGCCGATCCTATAAAAAAGTCGGGGTCGGGGTCGGCCGAAACCCGAAACCCAATGCAGTGCATTGGGTTTCCAATGGTTCCCAGGGTCTGAAGGAGAGGAAACTCTCCTTCAGGCCCTGGGATCCATATTTAAGTGTAAAATAAAGAATTAAAATAAAAAATATTGCTATACTCACCTATTAGGTATATACTCTGTTATGCTGGCAATCAGGCAACACAGTGTGCAGTACTCAGCACACATACAGTGATATGGCAATAACCCAAAAACAATAATGCAAGCTCTGAGACGTGGAATCTCTGTAGACTGCAATACCTGAACCTATCCTCACACTACTAAAAGCAGCAGTGGATTGCGCCTAACACTACCTATGCAACTCGGCACTGCCTGAGGAGCTGACTAGCCTGAAGATAGAAATACAAGCCTGACTTGCCTCAGAGAAATACCCCCAAGGAATAGGCAGCCCCCCACATATAATGACTGTTAGCAAGATGAAAAGACAAAATGTAGGAATGAAATAGATTCAGCAAAGTGAGGCCCGATATTCTAGACAGAGCGAGGATAGCAAAGAGAACTATGCAGTCTACAAAAAAACCCTAAAGCAAAAACCACGCAAAGGGGGCAAAAAGACCCACCGTGCCGAACTAACGGCACGGCGGTGCACCCTTTGCGTCTCAGAGCTTCCAGCAAAAAAGAATAGCACAGCTGGACAGAAAAAACAGCAACAAAAACAAAGTAGCACTTATCTAGCAGAGCAGCAGGCCACAGGGAAGATGCAGTAGCTCAGATCCAACACTGGAACATTGACAAGGAGCAAGGAAGACAGACTCAGGTGGAGTTAAATAGCAAGGCAGCCAACGAGCTCACCAAAACACCTGAGGGAGGAAGCCCAGAGGCTGCAGTACCACTTGTGACCACAGGAGTGAATTCAGCCACAGAATTGACAACAGTACCCCCCCCTTGAGGAGGGGTCACCGAACCCTCACCAGAACCCCCAGGCCGACCAGGATGAGCCACATGAAAGGCACGAACAAGATCTGGGGCATGGACATCAGAGGCAAAAACCCAGGAATTATCTTCCTGAGCATAACCCTTCCATTTGACCAGATACTGGAGTTTCCGTCTAGAGACACGAGAATCCAAAATTTTCTCCACAATATTCTCCAATTCCCCCTCCACCAAAACAGGGTCAGGAGGCTCCACAGATGGAACCATAGGTGCCACGTATCTCCTCAACAACGACCTATGGAATACATTATGTATGGAAAAGGAGTCTGGGAGGGTCAGACGAAAAGACACCGGATTGAGAATCTCAGAAATCCTATACGGACCAATAAAACGAGGTTTAAATTTAGGAGAGGAAACCTTCATAGGAATATGACGAGAAGATAACCAAACCAGATCCCCAACACGAAGTCGGGGACCCACACGGCGTCTGCGATTAGCGAAAAGCTGAGCCTTCTCCTGGGACAAGGTCAAATTGTCCACTACCTGAGTCCAGATCTGCTGCAACCTGTCCACCACAGAATCCACACCAGGACAGTCCGAAGACTCAACCTGTCCTGAAGAGAAACGAGGATGGAACCCAGAATTGCAGAAAAATGGAGAGACCAAGGTAGCCGAGCTGGCCCGATTATTAAGGGCGAACTCAGCCAATGGCAAAAATGACACCCAATCATCCTGGTCAGCAGAAACAAAACATCTCAGATATGTTTCCAAGGTCTGATTGGTTCGTTCGGTCTGGCCATTAGTCTGAGGATGGAAGGCCGAGGAAAAAGATAGGTCAATGCCCATCCTACCACAAAAGGCTCGCCAAAACCTCGAGACAAACTGGGAACCTCTGTCAGAAACAATATTCTCAGGAATGCCATGCAAACGAACCACATGCTGGAAGAACAAAGGCACCAAATCAGAGGAGGAAGGCAATTTAACCAAGGGCACCAGATGGACCATTTTAGAAAAGCGATCACAGACCACCCAAATGACCGACATCTTTTGAGAAACGGGAAGGTCAGAAATGAAATCCATCGAAATATGTGTCCAAGGCCTCTTCGGGACCGGCAAGGGCAAAAGCAACCCACTGGCACGTGAACAGCAGGGCTTAGCCCTAGCACAAATCCCACAGGACTGCACAAAAGCACGCACATCCCGCGACAGAGATGGCCACCAGAAGGATCTAGCCACTAACTCTCTGGTACCAAAGATTCCTGGATGACCAGCCAGCACCGAACAATGAAGTTCAGAGATAACTTTACTAGTCCACCTATCAGGGACGAACAGTTTCTCGGCCGGACAATGATCAGGTTTATCAGCCTGAAATTTCTGCAACACTCTCCGCAAATCAGGGGAGATGGCAGACACAATGACTCCTTCCTTGAGGATACTCGCCGGCTCAGATAACCCCGGAGAGTCGGGCACAAAACTCCTAGACAGAGCATCCGCCTTCACATTTTTAGAGCCCGGAAGGTACGAAATCACAAAATCAAAACGAGCAAAAAATAACGACCAACGGGCCTGTCTAGGATTCAAGCGCTTGGCAGACTCGAGATAAGTAAGATTCTTATGATCAGTCAATACCACCACGCGATGCTTAGCTCGCTCAAGCCAATGACGCCACTCCTCGAATGCCCACTTCATGGCCAGCAACTCTCGGTTGCCCACATCATAATTACGCTCAGCAGCAGAAAACTTCCTGGAAAAGAAAGCACATGGTTTCATCACTGAGCAATCAGAACCTCTCTGTGACAAAACCGCCCCGGCTCCAATCTCAGAAGCATCAACCTCGACCTGGAACGGAAGAGAAACATCTGGTTGACACAACACAGGGGCAGAGCAAAAACGACGCTTCAACTCCTGAAAAGCTTCCACGGCAGCAGAAGACCAATTAACCAAATCAGCACCCTTCTTGGTCAAATCGGTCAATGGTCTGGCAATGCTAGAAAAATTACAGATGAAGCGACGATAAAAATTAGCAAAGCCCAGGAATTTCTGCAGACTTTTCAGAGATGTCGGCTGAGTCCAATCCTGGATGGCCTGGACCTTAACCGGATCCATCTCGATAGTAGAAGGGGAAAAGATGAACCCCAAAAATGAAACTTTCTGCACACCGAAGAGACACTTTGATCCCTTCACGAACAAGGAATTAGCACGCAGTACCTGGAAAACCATTCTGACTTGCTTCACATGAGACTCCCAATCATCTGAGAAGATCAAAATGTCATCCAAGTAAACAATCAGGAATTTATCCAGATACTCACGGAAAATGTCATGCATAAAAGACTGAAAAACAGATGGAGCATTGGCAAGTCCGAACGGCATCACTAGATACTCAAAATGACCCTCGGGCGTATTAAATGCCGTTTTCCATTCATCTCCCTGCCTGATTCTCACCAGATTATACGCACCACGAAGATCAATCTTAGTAAACCAACTAGCCCCCTTAATCCGAGCAAACAAGTCAGATAACAATGGCAAGGGATACTGAAACTTAACAGTGATCTTATTAAGAAGGCGGTAATCAATACACGGTCTTAGCGAACCATCCTTTTTGGCTACAAAAAAGAACCCTGCTTCCAGTGGTGATGACGATGGGCGAATATGTCCCTTCTCCAGGGATTCTTTCACATAACTGCGCATAGCGGTGTGTTCAGGCACGGACAAATTAAATAAACGACCCTTAGGGAATTTACTACCAGGAATCAAATTGATAGCACAATCACAATTCCTATGCGGAGGTAGGGCATCAGACTTGAGCTCTTCAAATACATCCTGAAAGTCAGACAAGAACTCTGGGATGTCAGAAGGAATGGATGACGAAATAGACAAAAATGGAACATCACCATGTACTCCCTGACAACCCCAGCTGGTTACCGACATAGAGTTCCAATCCAATACTGGATTATGGGTTTGTAGCCATGGCAACCCCAACACGACCACATCATGCAGATTATGCAGTACCAGAAAGCGAATAACTTCCTGATGTGCAGGAGCCATGCACATGGTCAGCTGGGCCCAGTACTGAGGCTTATTCTTGGCCAAAGGTGTAGCATCAATTCCTCTCAACGGAATAGGACACCGCAAAGGCTCCAAGAAAAATCCACAACGTTTAGCATAATCCAAATCCATCAGATTCAGGGCAGCGCCTGAATCCACAAACGCCATGACAGAATACGATGACAAAGAGCATATCAAGGTAATGGACAGAAGGAATTTGGACTGTACAGTACCAATGACGGCAGACCTATCGAACCGCCTAGTGCGCTTAGGACAATTAGAAATAGCATGAGTGGAATCACCACAGTAGAAACACAGCCTGTTCAAACGTCTGTGTTCTTGCTGTTCAACTTTAGTCATAGTCCTGTCGCACTGCATAGGCTCAGGTTTACTCTCAGACAATACCGCCAGATGGTGCACAGATTTACGCTCGCGCAAGCGACGACCGATCTGAATGGCCAAGGACATAGACTCATTCAAACCAGCAGGCATAGGAAATCCCACCATGACATCCTTAAGAGCTTCAGAGAGACCCTTTCTGAACAAAGCTGCCAGTGCAGATTCATTCCACAGAGTGAGTACTGACCACTTCCTAAATTTCTGACAATATACTTCTACATCATCCTGACCCTGGCATAAAGCCAGCAAATTTTTCTCAGCCTGATCCACTGAATCAGGCTCATCGTAAAGCAATCCAAGCGCCAGGAAAAACGCATCAACATTACTCAATGCAGGGTCTCCTGGCGCAAGAGAAAACGCCCAGTCCTGTGGGTCGCCGCGCAAAAAAGAAATAATAATCAAAACCTGTTGAATAGGATTACCAGAAGAATGAGGTTTCAAGGCCAGAAATAGCTTACAATTATTTTTGAAGCTCAGGAACTTAGTTCTGTCACCAAAAAACAAATCAGGAATAGGAATTCTTGGTTCTAGCATAGATTTCTGATCAATAGTATCTTGAATCTTTTGTACATTTATAACGAGATTATTCATTGAGGAGCACAGAGCCTGAATATCCATGTCCACAGCTGTGTCCTGAAGCACTCTAATGTCTAGGGGAAAAAAAAGACTGAAGACAGAGCTGAGGAAAAAAAATGATGTCAGGACTTCTTTTTTCCCTCTATTGAGAATCGTTGAGAGGGGCTCCTTGTACTGTTATGCTGGCAATCAGGCAACACAGTGTGCAGTACTCAGCGCACATACAGTGATATGGCAATAACCCAAAAACAATAATGCAAGCTCTGAGACGTGGAATCTCTGTAGACTGCAATACCTGAACCTATCCTCACACAACTAAAAGCAGCAGTGGATTGCGCCTAACACTACCTATGCAACTCGGCACTGCCTGAGGAGCTGACTAGCCTGAAGATAGAAATACAAGCCTGACTTGCCTCAGAGAAATACCCCAAAGGAATAGGCAGCCCCCCACATATAATGACTGTTAGCAAGATGAAAAGACAAAACGTAGGAATGAAATAGATTCAGCAAAGTGAGGCCCGATATTCTAGACAGAGCGAGGATAGCAAAGAGAACTATGCAGTCTACAAAAAAACCCTAATGCAAAAACCACGCAAAGGGGGCAAAAAGACCCACCGTGCCGAACTAACGGCACGGCGGTGCACCCTTTGCGTCTCAGAGCTTCCAGCAAAAAAGAATAGCACAGCTGGACAGAAAAAACAGCAACAAAAACAAAGTAGCACTTATCTAGCAGAGCAGCAGGCCACAGGGAAGATGCAGTAGCTCAGATCCAACACTGGAACATTGACAAGGAGCAAGGAAGACAGACTCAGGTGGAGTTAAATAGCAAGGCAGCCAACGAGCTCACCAAAACACCTGAGGGAGGAAGCCCAGAGGCTGCAGTACCACTTGTGACCACAGGAGTGAATTCAGCCACAGAATTCACAACAATACTCACCCTCGGACGCGCCCTGCTTCTTTCCAGCAGCCTTCCTTCCTAAGAATCAGCGCTTGAAGGACCTTCGGTGATGTCGCGGCTTGTGATTGGTCGCGCGAGCGGTCACATGGGCGGCTGCGCGACCAATCACAGGCCGCGACGTCATCTAAGGCCCTTCAAGCGCTGATTCTAAGGAAGGAAGGCTGCCGGTTAGTACCAGGGCGCGTCAGAGGGTGAGTATAGCAATATTTTTTATTTTAATTCTTTATTTTACACTTAAATATGGATTCCGATACCGATTTCCGATATTGCAAACATATCGGAACTCGGTATCGGAATCCCGATACCAGATTCAGAAGATCGCCGACCTCATAGCCGACCCCACACAGGGGTCGGGTCGGGTTTCATGAAACCCGACCTTGCCAAAAGTCGGCGACTTCTGAAAATGGTCGACCCGTTTCGCTCAACCCTAATCATCATGGCCTGCTCAATCAAATATTATATGGATGATTTCCCATAGAAGCCCTACCCTGATTCAGCTAGCAGTTTTTGCCAGATTTCTTAAGTAAAACCATAGAAAAGATTGCAGATTTTTAGTTGCTACTTTTTTTTTTCATTTTTACACCAGCTCCGCCAACTGTTTGAAAAAAGCGCATTTTGAAAATGGATCCCAATTTATGCCATAGTCGAAGTGAATGAATCCAGTGCACTCTTAAGACGAATTTATTCGCATCTCTGCCATAGTCATGCAAGCACTCTTCTACCACCCTAATTACAAAAGGTATGCAATTTGGTTGAACACTTGCATCAGACAGGTTGTCTGTGATTCTTCCCTTCAGTCATATGTAAATTATGACAGGGAGGGGTCTTAGACCACTCAGCAGGGGGTCAGGTCCTTGTGCATCCACTAATCAGAGGTGCAGGAAAGATGGGGTTTACGAAATACATGTAAAAAGGATATAAAATTAAATTAAAAAAACAAAGATAATAAATTACTTAAATACATTAGGCTTACAATAACGACCAATAAAAATATTTAAAATGTACATACATGTGAAAATATATAAAAAAATGAAATAAATAAAAATAAATGCATTGTGTATAATAACATGGAAAGACATGTTTAAAATATACATATGAGGAAAAGTATAAAAGAAAAAGCTAAAACCTCTAAATATATAATGAAATACAAGAAAATCACATAAATAAGACAATTGGTAAATACACTAGGTTTCCAATAATTACATATAATGCAAAGAAATTTATAAAACATAGCTAAAATATTAAAGAGAAGAAAAGCTACAAAAAAAAACAAAAAAATGCACTCTGATAAAGAATTAAATATAATAGATTAAGAAAAATTAAATGTAAATGCATTACCAATAACAAAATATTTAGAATTGCGAGTCCTCAGTGGTTGATACCTTTACCAATAACATTAAGAAAATGTAATTTATTTTATAATTAATCTTGTTATAAGCATTATAATGATCTATTGTTTTATAATGTTTGATGTTATCATTCATAAAGTTTTTAGTTTTTTAAAGTATATTAATAAAATCTAATAAATATATTAGCACCACTAGTCATACAAACAGGGCCGGTTCCAGCTTAGTCATGGGCCCCTGGTGAGAGTCTCAGTGGGCTCCTTTAACACCTACTACAACTCATGATGCACTGATACAGCAAAGAAATATAGGTATAGTACAATGCCAAAGATTTCACTTCTTACATTACATCAGTGACATCTATTGTAAATTCTGCAATAGGTCAGAAATTGGACAGTGCAATCCTCTATGCAGTATTATGGGCACCACATAGTCCTCCGTACAGAATAATGAGCCCATATATTGCTCCATACAGTATAATGAGCCCCATATAATGATCTATACAGTATTATGGATCCCATATATTGATCCATACAGTATAATGAGCACCATATAATGCTCCATACAGTATTATGGTCACCATATAGTGCTCCATACATTTAACACTTCAAATTTATGTTAAAAACCTATAACTCTGCCCTTCACATTGCCAAACAGACCTACTACACCACCCTGATCTCCTCGCTATCCAACAACCCCAAGAAACTTTTTGACACCTTTCACTCCCTCCTCAGGCCAAAAGCTCAAGCCCCTATCAGACATTTGTGCTGATGACCTGGCCTCCCACTTTATAGAGAAAATAGACAATATCCGTCAGTAAATCCGCTCCCAATCCCCAAGTTCAGTGAGTCCCATCCCTTCCTGCATCTCCCCTGGCTCACTCTCCGCATTTCATCCCATCACAGAAGAAGAAGAAGAAGTCTCCAGGCTCCTCTCCTCTTCTCGTCCGACCACATGCTCTACCGACCCCGTTCCCTCTCGTCTCCTCCAGTCTCTCTCTCCAGTCGTCACTACTCACCTAACTACAATCTTTAATCTCGCACTTTCCTCTGACATTTTCCTGTCCTCCTTCAAACGCTCTATCATTACTCCATCACTAAATAAACCCACCCTCGACCCATCCTGCACAAACAACTACAGACCAGTCTCCAAACTCCCCTTCATCTCTAAACTTTTTGAGCACCTAGTCTACTCCTGCCTTACCCGTTACCTCTCCACTCATTCCCTCCTAGACCCTTCACAGTCCGGTTTCCGCCCCCAAAACTCGACAGAAACTGCACTCATCAAAGTGACCAACGACCTCCTGACAGCAAAATGTAACGGTGACAACTCTCTGCTCATTCTTCTCGATCTTTCTGCAGCTTTCGACACTGTTGACCACCCTCTCTTAAGGTACCTTCACACTTAGCAACTTTACAACGAGAACGACAATGATCTGTGACATTGCAGCGTCCTGGATAGCGATCTCGTTGTGTTTGACACGCAGCAGTGATCTGGATCCCGCTGTGATATCGCTGGTCGGAGCTAGAAGTCCAGAACTTTATTTGTTCGTCAGGTCGGCGTGTATCTTCGTGTTTGACAGCAAAAGCAATGATGCCAGCAATGTTTTACATGGAGCTAACAACCAGCTACAACGATAAGTGAGTCGCCGTTACGTCACTGGATCGCTCCTGCATCGTTCTGGAGCTGCTGTGTTTGACGTCTCTACAGCGACCTAAACAGCGACGCTGCAGCGATCGGCTCATTGTCTATATCGCTGCAGCATCGCTGAGTGTGACGGTACTTTAACTCTCTAGGCTCCAGTCATTTGGCATTAAGGACACTGCTCTCTCCTGGTTCTCCTCCTATCTTTCTGACCGTTCCTTCAGTGTTCTGTTCTCTGGCTCCACTTCATCCCCTCTTCCTCTCACTGTCGGGGTACCTCAGGGCTCAGTCCTTGGCCCCCTTCTCTTCTCCCTCTATACAGCCCCAATTGGACAGACCATCAGCAGATTTGGCTTTCAGTACCATCTTTATGCCGACGACACACAACTATATACGTCATCCCCTGGCCTTACTCCTGCTGTACTACAGAACGCCACTGACTGTCTGTCTGCAGTCTCTGACATCATGTCCGCTCTCTATCTGAAACTCAACCTCTCCAAAACTGAACTTCTTCTGCTCCCACCATCTACTAACCTCCCTAAACCTGACATTTCCCTCTCCGTGGGTGGCACCATAATAACACCCCGGCAGCAGGCGCGCTGTCTGGGTGTTATGTTTGACTCCGATCTCTCCTTCACATCCCATATACAATCTCTTGCCCGCTCATGTCACTTACACCTAAAGAACGCCTCTAGAATCCGCCCTTTTCTCACCATAGAAACAACAAAAACCCTCACTGTCGCCCTGATCCACTCCCGCCTGGACTACTGCAACGCTCTATTAATTGGCCTCCCCCTCACTCGACTTTCCCCTCTCCAGTCTATCCTTAATGCAGCAGCCAGGGTCGACTATCTAGCTAATCGTTACTCAGATGCATCCGCTCTTCGCCAGTCATTACACTGGCTGCCCATTCATTACAGGATACAATTCAAAGTACTTGTTCTCACCCACAAAGCTCTTCACAGTGCGGCACCCCCTTACATCTCCTCCCTCATTTCTGTCTATCGGCCTAACCGACCTCTTCGCTCTACAAATGACTTTCGACTAACCTCTGCACTAATCCGTACCTCCCACTCCCGACTCCAAGACTTCTCCCGTGCTGCGCGAATCCTCTGGAATGCTCTACCCCAAGAAATTAGGACCATCCACAATTTGCATAGTTTTAGGCGCTCCCTCAAAACACATTTGTTCAGAGTGGCCTATCATGTTCCCTAATCAGTTATTTTGTTTGTGTGTAGCCCATTCACTATCTCCATCTATCCCCCACTCCCTGAAGATGGCGGGACTATCATTGCAAATACATCATTGTAAATACATCATTGTAAATACACACCTGTACTCTATATTTCCCCACCTCATTGTAGATTGTAAGCTCTCACGAGCAGGGTCATCTTGTGTTGCTTTAATTATTGTATTGTTATCATTGTTGTGTTTGAAGCTGTTAAACTGTAAAGCGCTGCGGAATATGTTGGCGCTATATAAATAAAGATTATTATTATTATTGAGCCCATATATTGCTCCATACAGTATAATGAGCCCCATATATTGTTCAATACAGAATAATGAGCCCCATATATTGATTCATACTAAATGGGCCTCATATAATGCTCCATACAGAATGGGCCCCAATATAATGCTCCAGTATGATGGGCGCCATGCTCTGCCTATGTCTATACGCTTTAAGGAGGTATTGCTTTTTTGTGAACCCTCATCATATATTTTGCTGTAGTGTTTTCTACTTGTATATATCCTGGCACATTGACTCTAGCCAGTATGCCATACTTTCATATGACTGTTATGTAGATGGTTTAGTGCTACATCAATTATTTTTTACTGTATCCATTGAGAGTTCATTATAATGATAAGTCTATTGTCTACTCCATAAGCCTATGACTTTGTTATACTACTAGTTTTCTATTTCTTTTTCCTTTCATTTCAATAAGATTGATAACTACAAGTAACCTTAGAGAGTGCTTTGTGATTATATGGTAATTTTAACTACATAAATTAGTTATATTTTAGGAATTTTTTTCCCTTTGGTCATAATCTGTTATACTCTGTATATATATTGTTGTTTTTTTCTTTGCCTGTAAACCTGACCCAGATGCACAAAATAAGCCTCTTAGTACTATGTGTACTAGAGCATTACTCAAGGTTTACATTACAGAGGACAACCACCTCCATGATACATACCTCCCATCCACTATGTGTCCTGCATCTACCTTACAACATATATACACAGAGAGATACAAATGTAAGATAGATATGAAATAGATAGATATTAAATAGACAGAAAGATAGGTTATAGACAGAGGTGCATAGCTGCAAGATAAATAGATTGCAAACAATATAAAAATCCCTACAATAGAAGCCCTTTTTCTTTTGTCACATATCCACTTTTTTATTCTTTCATTCCCAGTAAGCATGAAATTTTAATTCAAAGCTAAATTTTTTTACAGTTTATTGAAACGCACATACAAAGTCTATTGCATAATAATAAATATAAATATATCAAAACTAATAAAAAATCAACAGTAATAAAAAAAAAAGCCTCCTTCCTCTCAAATATATACATTGTGTAAGGTATCAAACCACTATTTACAGTTAACTCTTAAAAAAAAGGTTGGGAACTGGGTAAAAAATTATAATAGGGGCCTCTGTTAAGATGAAAAGTGTCCTGTAAATCTGCCGATTGTACTGCCAAGGAGCCTGAGGTGTAACTGCTTAGTCCAGTGATGTTCCTCTGGGAGAGTTCATTGACCAAGCCCAGAGACATCTGCCTGTTCACTGAGGTGGAGTCCAAGGAGGAGGTCATTGAGGTGGAGTCCAAGGAGGAGGTCATTGAGGTGGAGTCCAAGGAAGATGTCATACTTCTAAAAAAGTTGCTCAAACAAGGGGTTGATGTGATTTCTGAGGGAGCTGTGCTCTTCAGATCTTCAGAGGATGCTTGCACCACTGTGGATGATGGGGTAATCATAGATGGGCTTTCACCACCTTTCCTCTCTAGAACTGGGTGACCTTCTTCAACCTTATTGGACTCTGATGAGCGCTTTTTTGTCCGGCGAAATTTCCCATTGTCAAACATTTTTTTGCAGTTAGGATCCAGTGTCCAGTAATTGCCTTTGCCTAAAAATTGTAAGAAAAAAAAAAAACAATATTAGAACAGAATGAAATATGAACAAAATAGAAATTAAAATATAGCAGCACTAAAGTACAAATTATTAAAACAAAAATCTATTTAAATAGTTTTTACCGATATACTAAATAAAAAAAAACTGTTGCAAAAATGTAAAGGAAAATTCTAGTCATTAAAGCAGTTTTTCAAAACTTTCTGAAACATTTTTTTTTTATTAAAACCATTTTTTTCCTGTTTGAGTTTGGAACTAAAACTCAAAACATCTATGAAAAAATACATTTATAAAATTTTATAACAAAAAATACTTATAGTAGAATTTTCGGCTAAAACTGTTTATTTTTGTTTGTAAAATACAAAACCAAGTGCAACTCGATGGAAAATGCTAATATTATTGCTGCTAAAAAAATATAATTAGAATAATTGAAGTCATGTTCTTACCTGGGTCGTCCTCCTTTCTTGACACTTTCTGAAAACAATCGTTCAGAGACAAATTGTGTCTAATTGAATTTTGCCATCCTGCTTTTCGCTTGTTATAAAAAGTATAATAGCCCTCCACATATTCGTATATCTGGCTCAGGGTTACTTTCTTTTGTGGAGCGTTTTCTATGGCCATAGCAATAAGAGCCGAGTAAGAATATTGGGGCTTCACTAGCTTCAGAAGATCCTCCCGAGAAGCTGTGGAAAAACAACCAGGAACTTGTTGACTAAATCCAGGCAAATGTTGCACCATTTGTCCCTGAAATCCATAAGAAGATGGCATGGACGAGTTTGGGTTATTTCCATGAAGATATCCTGGTGTATTATTGACTCCTGGCCCATTAAACCATGAGTAAGAAGTTGTTGAAGGTGAATAGTTCCCATAGTTGACCACACTTGGAGTTGAATGTAAGTTCTGCTGGTGGTAAGTGCTGACGTTTTCACCATATACCGCCATCTCTGTTGTCTCCTGGGCACTTTTTGGTTGAATCTGATGAAGATTTGTAGATCTCTGATGAGCTGGAAGATGAAATGGGTTAGTCCTCTTCTTTGGCTCTTCCACACAATGAAGTCCTTCTGACAACAGGTGCCTTATGGCTTTGGAGTGCTGTCTTTATACTTCTCTGGAGCAGTGCTCCTCCCTGCCCGAAGCCAGTGATTGGTCTCCTTTCACATATTGTGTTTTTTTTCCCCCCAACAACCAGTTAGATTCCTGAGTTGAAAGACAGGGGTGTGGAAAGGGAAGGGCTAATCACCAAAGAGGCACCAGAGATATCGATCTTTTTTTTTTCTTTACCATTTTATTGTTCTGCTAACCAGTCTGCAAATCTGTCTGCAATTGCTTTTGAAGACATTTTTCCCTAACTTGAAATAAAACTGAAATAAAAGTGAAAAAAATCGTCACATGAACGATGAGAATCTCAAATACTTAACTTTTACATCCATTATAACATTAAAAAATCAAAATAACATAAAATATTGTTCAGTTAAGCAGCTAAACGTCAAGAAATTCTTCGAAAATAACTATTCTAACAAATTAATAAAATAAATAAATACAATAATATAAAAAAAATCACAATGATTATTTGGTTCTAAAACATGTTAATGTTTGTATCTTGTTTAAAAGAATTATTTATTGGAAGAAATTGTTGAATTAAATGTATAATACTTGCATCGTATGTATCATTGTGAATTCATGTGTTGTCTTCCCACGTTTCAGTGTACTTATAATTGTCATTTTTTCACATTTGCATCTACCATAAAATGATTTAACAGTTTAAACAAAAATATAACAATACGCTTTTTAATTAATAGAAAATGTTTTTTTATAATCCTGTCACACAAGATGCCAAATTGACAAATATCTATTCTATAAAATTGTCAATCTTGATTTAAACCATTAAAAGATTATTTATATATATATATATATATATATATATATATATATATATGTATATATACAGGCTCTATGGTATCTCTTTCTACCTTATGTAATGTAATATACATTTTTTTTTACGACTAATCTATTAATCCAATATATCATTAATATACTGTACATTAAACTATGAGATACTCATTTGAATAATTTGTTATTGAATCTTACTTTTTTTGTCCGTAGTTACCCCATACAATATAAGTCAATGAACCATTCAGATACAGTAGTCTTTGTCATTTGACATTATCATGGCGTGCTCCATCACATATTATACAGATGTTCTCCCATAGAAGCCCTGCCCTGATTAAACTAATAGATGTAGTCAGATTTTTGTGAAAAACCATTAAATAGGTTCCACATTTTTATGTGCTAACTTTATAGATTTTTCTGCCATTTCTGGACAGCGACGCAAACATTTTTTGAAAAGTGGGAAAATCTTCTCCAGGAGCGCTTCCTGAAAATGGATCCTAATTTATGCCATAAAAGTGAATGAATCCAGTGCCCTCTTAAGACAAATTGATGCGCATCTCCGCTATAGTCATTCAAGCTTCGGTCTACTACATCTGCAGCTAGAGAAAAAATTTGAGAGCCATAGATTATGCAGAAATCAAAATTCACACCCTTATAGGAATAAAGAATGACCCTAAACATCCACCATGATACTGCTGGCACTCTCTGACTACAGCTAAATACAAAAGGTGTTCAATTCTTTTGTGTTGATTGAACACTTGCATCAGACAGGTGGTCTGTTATTCTTCCCTTCACTCATATGTAAACTATGACAGGCAGGGGGTCAGGTTCTTGGGAATCCAGGTATCAGAGGTGCAGGAAAGATGGAGCGTAAAAAGTAAACATCAAATTAAATAAAAATAACACACAGATAATAAATGACTTAAATACATTAGGTTTCCAATAATGACCCACAAAAACATTTAAAATATACATTACACATGAAAATATAAATGAAAAACAATAAAAATAAATACAATTAGTTAATAATAATGACAAGTAATGATGACATGTTTAAAATACCCACATGAGTAAAAGAATTAAAAAAAAAGGAAAAAAACTAAATATAAAATTAAATGAAATAAAAAAAATCTCAAGTAAGAATTTTGGTAAATACAATATGTATGCAATATTTACATAAGCTTCAAAGAAATGTATAAAACGTGCATAACAAGAGAATAAAAACTGAATAAAATGAAACATAAAATCTTATAAAGAATTAAATATATTGGGTTAAGAATAATTAAATGTAAAGACATTACCGATAACGGTAAGAAAATTTGATTTTATATTAAAATATTGTTATAAGCACTAATGTTCTATTGATTTAGTTTTTTTAAGTATAGTAATAAAATATGATAAACTAAAATATATTAACATTAGTCATACAAGTAGCAGTGTAGTAATGGTCATGGCAGTTTAATCAATATTACAATTGGAAAAATTGCTGGTAGGATTATAGTGACATTATTTTTTATTTTCTACTACGACTTTTATTACTACTGTTTTTAATGACAAATTCCTAATAATTTTATAAATGCTTTTCTTAACTAGTAGAATTGATCTGATCATAATACAAGACAGCGTCTCCTTCAGCTCATCAATAGACTACTCCTCCTTGGTCAGGCCGCATCTGGAATACTGTGTCCAGTTCTGGGCACCATATTTTAAAAAAAGACATTGAAAAACTGGAGCAAGTTCAGAGAAGAGCGACCAGGATAGTGAGCGGACTGCAAAGTATGTCTTATGAGGAGCAGTTTAAGGATCTGGGAATGTTTAGCTTGAAAAAACGAAGGCTGAGAGGAGACGTAATTGCTGCCTACGAATATCTGAAGGTCTGTCACTGTGTAGAGGGATGATCATTATTCTCATTTGCACATAGAAACACAAGAAGAAATGGAATGAAACTAAGGGAGAAGATACAGTTTAGATATTAGAAAAAACTTTTTGACAGTGATGGTGATCAATGGAAGTCTTCAGAGGCTGAACAGACATTTGTCTGAGATGGTTTAGTGACTCTTGCATTGACCAGGGGGTTGGACACGATGACCCATGAGGTCCCTTCCAACGTTAACATTTTATGATTCTATGTCTTTGGGTTTGCTTGGGGGAGGGGGGAATAAGGATCAGGTAACTTGAATTTAAATACCAAAACTCTATGTTCTCTATCTTACTCTGATCTTTTCATTTTTAATAAGTGCATGCTCAGCCAAGCTGAGCATTCATGAGTATGGGAAAGTTAAACGAAATAGCTGTGTAAAGCCTAGTTCTCATTTATACCTCGGCTGTAAGATGAGCATTTTTGTCAGTGGTTTAAATCTCCCAAAAATGATGTTCAGCTAGATCCCCAGGGGAGCCATTCAGTCACTTTTTTACTCTGTCTAGACTCTGATCCAGTAGTGCCTGTCTGTTAAGGTACCTTCACACTAAACGATATCGCTAGCGATCCGTGACGTTGCAGCGTCCTGGCTAGCGATATCGTTCAGTTTGACACCAGCAGCGATCAGAATCCTGCTGTGATGTCGTTGGTCGGGGCTAGAAGGCCAGAACTTTATTTGGTCGCTGGCTCTCCCGCTGACATCGCTGAATCGGCGTGTGTGACGCCGATTCAGCGATGTCTTCGCTGGTAACCAGGGTAAACATCGGGTTACTAAGCACAGGGCTGCGCTTAGTAACCCGATGTTTACCCTGGTTACCATCCTAAAAGTAAAAAAAACAAACACTTCATACTTACCTTCCGCTGTCTGTCCCCGGCGCTGTGCTTTCCTGCACTCACTGTGAGCACAGCGGCCAGAAAGCAGAGCGGTGACGTCACCGCTCTGCTTTCCGGCCGCTGTGCTCACAGCCAGTACAGAGAAGCACAGCGCTGGGGACAGACAGCAAAAGGTAAGTATGAATTGTTTGTTTTTTTTACTTTTAGGATGGTAACCAGGGTAAACATCGGGTTACTAAGCGCGGCCCTGCGCTTAGTAACCCGATGTTTACCCTGGTTACCGGCATCGTTGGTCGCTGGAGAGCTGTCTGTGTGACAGCTCTCCAGCAACCAAACAGCGACGCTGCAGCGATCCGGATCGTTGTCAGTATCGCTGCAGTGTTGTTTCGTGTGAAGGTACCTTTAGACTCAAAAGTTATTTTGACCTTGCTTAAAAAAGTCACCATCAGAATGGACACCAGAATAATGTGTCAGAATAGCTCCATCGGGGGTTTCTCCTGAATTTTGTTTTACTGGATTTAGACAAAAACACCTGGCACACGCTCAGTGTAGAGCACTACAGTATTATAGTTGTTCCTTTAATTCCACTTGAGCTGTAATGCTTTTGTTCCTGCTCTAAAGGAAGAAGCCAGGGACTGAAAAGACTAAATCTAATGAGATTTATTGTTATGCGTGGACTCACAATAAAGACTAATATATTTCTCTCCGCCTTCCAGACTGGAAACAAAATGAAGTGTCTGGTCATCTAATGGTTAAACAAAAAGTGTAAATGGTGGAGTGTGTAGTGATAGACTTCATTTTAATGTACAGTAAAATTATTGGAAGGCTACTTTTCAGATTGAAAAATAAGTGAAGCCTTGATTCCATCGATCCAAGACTTCCATCAGAGTCAAAGGAAAAACTCTGAGGTAGAAGTTTAGGCTCATAAATTTTGTAAGTACATAAATATTATAAGAATATTTTAGAGATAGTATTCAATTTGCAAGGATCAACTAAACTCGACAGGGAAATAAAATATGCATTGAATTTACTTATCTCAAATCGAATTGTTGCTAAAAGATTTTTATTATGTTTTGAGGTTTCTCCAAACCACAGAGAAGGATGAACAGAGCAGTCAAAAAATATTAGGCTCAACTCATCCCTCAACTCCCCACTCAATCCTCTTCTGGTGTTCTTTCCTTCTCTGGCTCCAGTCTTCTCTTCTGTTTTCAGTTGTCTTCAATGTTTGGCATCAGTGAAACATACTAGGCCTCACATAAGGCAATGATGTCAGTTCAGGCCCAAAAACTGAGGACAGATGTAAATGCAGAAGCCATAGCGAGGAAGCAAGACAGCACGCAAGGAGTTGTGGCGCCAGTACTGGTGAGGATCAAGTTGAGAATATTTTGCTTATTTTCTAACTCATTACCAAACATTAAAAAAATCATTAAAAGTGACATCAAGCTGCCATTTTGCTTGATTTAAACAAGTATCAAAAAATTGGAACCTGGCATCTTCAAATTTTTTTGGGGGGGGAAATTCACTTTTTGCCTTTTTTTGTTTCCTTTCTGGCTTGTACTGTATCTACTAGATTGTATATAGGTTACAAAAAAATCTCCTCTTATAAAAAATAATCCCACATTATTAGAGGATAAAGACCGGTTTGGTCATTTATTAGTACGAACATGTCAGGGGTGGAAATACCATTGGTACAATCTGTGTGGCTGAGCAAGGTCACAAGAGGTAAGAAGGCCCACTTCCACGTGCTTCACACGAGCACTGAATGATTAGTAATAGATCACTTTATGAGCATAGCCTGCGATTGTCCATGATGATGTGCTGATGAGAATGACGATCTTTTGTAGAAACCAAAAGATCATTTCACCTGACAATCGAACAACTTGCTTGTTTGTCAGGTGATGGGCAGTCTGTTAACAATGAAGAATTGTCATTAATCGAGCATTTTTAGGTAAGCTCGTTTACAATAATTGGGCAATTCAGTTGAACCTTGACGTGACAACGCACATTGATTTTAAAATTGTAAGAAACATCTGATTAGCCCTCACTTAAGGAAACCCAATTGTGCTCTTGTGTTTGCTTATACTATCACTAAGGCCGGGGGTCACATTTGCGAGTTCAATGCGAGAAACTTTAACATCAAGTCCCGACACTGCTGCCGGCACTCGCCAGCACATAGAAACACATGCAACTGCACGCTCCGGTCCCGAGTGCTGGCCGCAGTGCCGGGACTTGATGCAAGAGACTTGTGTGAGTTTCTCGCATTGAACGCGAGAAGTGTGACCCCGGCCTAACATACCCTAGAGGTCTGAATGTAGGGGGAAGCAGTTGAAGTGAGTGAGAAACCAGCAGAAATCAAACTATCATGCCTTGAAATGGGACATGATTTACTTCTGTTTGAATAGCTGAGTTGGTCTTTGCATTCTCTGTTTTTCAGTGCTCACTGACAGTGCGCTCTCTTTTTTCATTCATCGCTTCTCATTATATCTGGCCAGGGAGTGCACTGTCACTGCACATTCAAAGGAAATTAGCACTTGAAGCAGGAAGCTCTTACTAAGCATACGTCGGAATTGTTTCAGTGTGGGACAGAGCATGCACTGGGGATTCTCAAACGAAACGTCATTGGAAAGAAAACAAAAGAAAATCAGGAAGCAAAAGTAGAGAGTTAATGGTATGAAATGTTTAATTGAAATATATTAGAAAAGTTATTAGATTGCTGAATTACACAGACATTTAGGATAAAATTGGACTTTGGTTTTGGATGAATCCTTGCTAGAAGGTACAAGCAACATGTACCGGAGACCTTTAATCCTAAACTTAATTTTGCCCATTGATGCTATTTTCAACACATACTATAATTGATCCTAGCCAAGTGATGGAGCAGAGATTATAATGAGCACCACGCAATATAAATTTTTACCCTTCGGTGGAACTTTCAGGAAATGTATCAGTTATATCCAATTTTGCTAAAAAAAAAAAATTACAGGTGCTCAGTGAACACTCTAGTAAAAAGACCCCTTTATAGCACAGGAAGCTTTCTAATTTAAAGGTTTTGTACAAAGGTTTTTTTTCTCAATATCAACTAATCCGTGTAAATGTATTTAAATCCTGCCAACTAATTTGTTTACTGGGCTGGGTTTAAAAACACATTTTGTCTGCAGGTAAATGTATTTGCAATACACATACTGTACATTGCATTGTAGTTTTCACAGCTCGTTTACTTTTATTTATTTTTTTTTGGAGACTTCCTGCACAGCAGGGGTTTGTAGCTGAATTTTCTTACAAGCTGCCATTGTTTTTATATATAGTGTCCCATCACATATGAAAAAGATGGTCTCCAGCGATGGACCTTCTATGTTTAAACACAATATTGAAATTCATCTACCAAAGTGTGCCATCTTCAAGATGACAAAGCCCCAAATGATCAAGATCTAATTGAATTGTCGTTTTATTTCTTTCCCCTTTTTGTTACAGATGCAACTCCACTGATTAAAAAATTCACAAGTTCAAAGCTGACCACAGAACTGCATCAAAGCAAGTAAAGGTACCGTCACACTCAGCGACACTGCAGCGATATAGACAACGAGCCGACCTAAACTAGATCGCTGGAGCTTCGCTGTTTAGGTCGCTGTAGAGACGTCAAACACAGCAACTCCAGAACGATGCAGGAGCGATCCTGTGACGTAACGGCGACTCACTTATCGTTCTCGCTGGTTGTTAGCTCCATTTCAAACAGCCGGAGTGTACCGATCCGACACACATCTAGGGGCCCTATGCTCGTTGCTGGCGTCGTTGCTTTTGATGTCAAACATGACAATAAACGCCGACCTGGTGACGAAATAAAGTTCTGGACTTCTAGCTCCGACCAGCGATGGCACAGCGGGATCCAGATCTCTGCTGCGTGTCAAACACAATGAGATCACTATCCAGGACGCTGCAACGTCACGGATTGTTGTCGTTCTCTTTGCAAAGTTGCTGAGTGTGACAGTACCTTTACTAAAGGACTGCAAAGTCATTAGCACAACTAAAGGTAAAAAAAGGATCCAAACAATTGCTTCCCTGTAGTCGGCCCTGGTCTTTCTACTATCTCAGGTTGGGTTGCAAGCCACGAATATGCACTTGAGAAGTTGAGCATGGAGACACTGGAAATAAAAGAACAGGGAATGTATTTAATGGGATCCTTCTAGGTGATAAATGGTGCCCAATCCTTGCCTAAACTAATACATTTTGTGTGAATTTGTAACTGAAATACTTTGAACAAAGGACGTGCTAAGACATTTTTATGGGTGGCCCTATTAAAGCTGCCTTAACACCTAATTATTTAAACTAACAGAGGTAGGCAATTAATTAGCCCGAGGGGTCACACCAGAGGCCTTTACCGTTGTGGAGGGATGCAGTGAGTATTGGTATCAGGACACCAGTCATAGGGCAGGAAAGTGTGGTCCTTGGGCCAGTGTTTTCAGCCCTTCGGCAGTCTTGGTTTATGAGGACTAGAACAGCTAAAAGGCTGAATTTGGCCCACAGGCCACACTTAGACCCGGTCTGCTGTAGTGACACCTTGGCCCCACTCACTAGATGAACGATGCTGCGCCTCTCTCAACAGTGTAGCTGTGAGCATCTCCTGTAGCACTTAGTCAGTGCTCATCATCAAATTGTTGTATAGTAAGTGCGTGGTATCAAAGTGTGAGGCGGGTTTGATCTTGGTCTTTTCTATATTCAAAACAGCGAATACCTTTGCACACCTGTTTTGTCTTCCTATTAACTAAATAATTTTTGGACGGCTTATAAAAAATGCTTTGTTTTTAATAGGGAGACAAAACAGGTGTACTCTACTATTTTGAATGTGAAGAAGCAATGGCCTCTCACCGAGAACTGAAAACTGGGAACTCTGCAGCACTGCCTTGGTGAAGCGGCAGAACGCGGTGCTGAAGCTCATCTGTTTAGGTGAAAAAGCTCAAAAGCTCACAATGCAGCAGAGCTGTTGAAAGGGATGAAAGACCAGAACAATCAGTAGCTCTCCCCGCTGAACCTCCAACTAGGTCTGGTTGTGTGCGATTTTTAAGGTAACCTGGCGGTGGCTTTAAATCTCAGCAAGCTGGTACATGTTCCATGCATGGCCCACGTGCTGAACTTGGTTGTACAGTCGTTTTTAAAAACATACTCTGACTTGCTGGACTTACTTGCCAAGGTACGCCGTGTCAGTTCCCATTTCCGAAAGTCATCTCAGGCTTTTGCCAGTCTGATTTGTGACCTGCTCACAAGCTGGAATTCGACCTTTCTTATGTTGGCAAGGCTTAGTGAGCAGCAGAGGGTAGTGTCTGAATTCCAGCTTCTCAATGCCTGTCAAAGTAACACACAGCACCCACACATAACTGCCGAGTACGTTTGTGGATCGCTGACATATGTGAGGCTCTTCAAAACTATGAGAACTGGACCAAGATGGTGAGCGCTGATTACGCAATTATCAGTGTAACCATCATGCTGCTCAGCCTTTTAAAGCGTTTGCTGCAGAATCTCAAAGAATAAGCTTTGAATGCTGAGCAGGTGGCTATGGAGCAAGATTTTTACAGTGGCTGATGCCACACAGCCCAGCTTCACACAATATTCTCAGTTCACAGTGTTTTTGTCTGCGCTACTGAGGGAACTTCCAAACTCCCAAATAATATGAGCAACGAAACAAGCTCTATATATATATGCTGCTAGTTGGAAAATATTACCCAAACATCCGTTTATAAAGGAAAATTCAACATAATACCTCTGCTAGCATACGCCATATACTTCTGACATAAGCAGCTCCCCCAGTAGGTGAGTGAAACCACTGTCCCTTCCCCTGTGTTACGTCCTTCCCAATCTGCTGTCCAGGATGGAGGCGCTGAGCCTCTTGCCCACAACCTACATTTGTACAGACACAACCATGTCCAGTTCGTTGTCCCAGAGCAGCATTCAGTTGTCCCTTGTCAGCATACATGTCTCTTCCCAAATTGTTATTTAGATAGGTCATACATATTCGTTAGCACTTTACGTTGTCCAATGCTGGACTAAAACCATTCCTGGCTTTTCCAGGCTCCTAAATGAGACTTGTGTTTCTTTATTAAACTGTCGCCTCCCTTAAATATTATACATTTTGGTAAAAAAAAAAATGGTGGTGGGGTATTGTCCAGTTTCTGTACATTTTAAACACGTCTAAGGCTACGTTCACATTAGCGTTACGCTAATGTGCGTCGCTGTTGCGTCGGCGACGCAGCGGCGACGCAGCGGCGACGCGCCCCTATGTTTAACATAGGGGACGCGTGCGTTGTTTTTGTGGCGTTTTTCGCCACGTGCGTCGTTTCCGACGCTAGCGTCGGACGCAAGAAAACGCTACATGTAGCATTTTCTGTGCGTCCGATTTTCGTCAAAAACGACGCACGCGTCGCAAAACGCGCGCGTTTTTGCGCACGTTTGCGCGCGTTTTTCCGTGCGTCGCCGCTGCGTCGCCGACGCAACTGCGACGCGACGCTAATGTGAACGTAGACTAAGAGGCTAGGTTAATATGCTCCACAGACCTATTCGTGCCACAGCCTACACATATTGGAACATGGTCATTGCCACACTAACCTGAGCCTTCACCTGAGCTCTGCAGCACTGTCTGTCACCTGAGTAATACACTCCACAGACCTCGACACTCTCTTGGACATATCCTGTAATTACTCCATTGTTGCTCAAAACCATGCAAGAGATACACTCTGCCAGGTTGTGTAGTATCCAGTAGAAATGCGTAAGCTTGTGCAGATAGGTCAATGGCACTCCTGGCTCTTTCCCTTGAGGAGGCTGCTTCCAAGTAAAATGAGGCTTGAACATGTTCCTGACATTGGTTTCAGGCCTAACAGACTGACCACATACAGGCCCTCGCTTGCATACACTGTATTTAGGATACTCAGAATTTAATTCTAATGCTTCTGGTGTCTGGTAGATTCCAATTTCCTGACAGTGATCATACATCTCCCCAATTCCTGTATTATATTCGCCTTAGAGCTTCACCCACTATGACAGTGGCTCCATTGAGATCTGGTGGAAAAAAAGAAATGTGCAGGTTTCATGGCACCTGCTGGCTCTTTGAAAATGTGAAGCGAGGGCCATATAATGTCATGATGGTGGACGTAGTTGTGCTGGTGAGTGAAGCCCAAAACTCAAACAGGCATGTAAAGGGATGGGGAATATGTATTCCACTATCTGTTGGCAGCAATTTGGAAAGAGGGAGGAACCTCCCAAATGTAGTGAGAGCCCTCAAATGTAAAAGGATAAACTAAAGCAAAAATGCTCTGTGTGAACATATGCTAAAGGGGAGGTATAATTTATTTTGTGTTGATGATATCAACTTCCTGTTTGGCCCATTAGTATATGGGAAGGGGAAAACTTTTCAAGATGGGTGGTGACCGTGGTGGCCATTTTGAAGTTGGCCATTTTGGATCCAACTTTATTTTTTTCAATGGGAAGAGGGTCACGTGACACATAAAACTTATTGAGAATTTTACAAGAAAAACAATGGTGTGCTTGGTTCTAATGTAACTTTATTCTTTCATAAGTTATTTACAAGTATATGACTTATAAAATGTGTTCAAAGTGCTGCCCATTGTGTTGGATTGTCAATGCAACCCTCTTCTCCCACTCTTGACACAGATAGCAACACTGCAGAAGAAATGCTAGCACAGGCTTCCAGTATCCATAGTTTCAGATGCTGCACATCTCGTATCTTCACAGCATAAACAATTGCCTTCAGATGACCCCAAAGATAAAGGTACCGTCACACTTAGCGACGCTGCAGCGATACCGACAACGATCCGGATCGCTGCAGCGTCGCTGTTTGGTCGCTGGAGAGCTGTCACACAGACCGCTCTCCAGCGACCAACGATCCCGAGGTCCCCGGTAACCAGGGTAAACATCGGGTAACTAAGCGCAGGGCCGCGCTTAGTAACCCGATGTTTACCCTGGTTACCATCGTAAAAAAACAAACAGTACATACTTACATTCAGCTGTCTGTCCCTTGCCGTCTGTTTCCTGCACTGACTGCTGGACGTAAAGTGAAAGCAGAGCACAGCCACAGCGGTGAGTCACCGCTGTGTGACTCACCGCTGTGCTGTGCTTTCACTTTCACTTTGCGGCCAGCAGTCAGTGCAGGAAACAGACGGCAAGGGACAGACAGCTGAATGTATGTATGTACTGTTTGTTTTTTTACGATGGTAACCAGGGTAAACATCGGGTTACTAAGCGCGGCCCTGCGCTTAGTTACCCGATGTTTACCCTGGTTACCAGCGAAGACATCGCTGAATCGGTGTCACACATGCCGATTCAGCGATGTCTGCGTGGAGTCCAGCAACGAAATAAAGTTCTGGACTTTCTTCCCCGACCAGCGACAGCACAGTAGGGGCCTGATCGCTGCTGCCTGTCACACTGGACGATATCGCTAGCGAGGACGCTGCAACGTCACGGATCGCTAGCGATATCGTCTAGTGTGACGGTACCTTAAGTCTAAGGGGGTCAGATTGGGAGACCTTGGTGGCCATTCAACTGGCGCACAACGACCAATCTACTTTCCAGGAAACTGTTCATGTAGGAATGTTGGGACCTAACCCCCTTAATGTGGTGGTGCACCATCTTGCTGGAAAAACTCAGGGAACGTGCCATGAACAGTTTCCTGTTGCTACTTTTCTTTTTCATATTTAAGCCATTTCTGGATAGCTCTGCCAACTTTATGAAAAGTGGGCAAATCTTTGCTGGGAATAAATCCTAAGTTATGCCATAAGAGTGGATGAATCCATTGCACTCTTAAGACAAATTTATGCACATCTGTTATAGTCATGCAAGCTCTGTCTTTTATATCAGCAGCAACAAATAAAGTTTAGAGATTCATTGGCCATACAGGAAGCAAAATTTACACTCTGATAGGAATAAAGAATTACTTATCCACCATGATACTATTGGCACTCTCTCACTGCAGAGAAATACAAAGGGCATTCAATTCTGTTGTTTTTAACACTTGCATCAGACAGGTTGTCTGTGATTCTTCCCTTCACACTCATATGTAAACTATGACAGGGATCCCTGCCCTGGGGGTACTCTTAAAGGTAGAATGGCCAACTTTACTATGCTCCTGTAAAAAGATAGTAGCTAGTGATGAGCGAACATGCTCGCCACTACTCATTACTCGCCCAAGTATCAGGGTATTTGGCGAGCAGCGAGCTTTTCCAGGATAATTCGGCAGTAACTACAGTCTCCACTCAGCAGTTTTGACGGACTTTAGAGACCCAATCACGGTGCAGGGATTGTCTGCCAGGACATGAAACGTCGCAGCCATCTTTGTTGTGGTCGTGCAGTGATTGGCTGGGCCGTACAGCTTCATCCCGAGTATAAGAGACCTGGCGCTGCCCTGTTCGCCGCATTCTGTTCCTGTTTCAGTGAGAGTAGGAAGAGCTGCTGCCGAGATAGGGTCAGAATCGTAGTTTTAGAGTTAAGGTACCGTCACACTCAGCGATGCTGCAGCGATATAGACAACGAGCCGATCGCTAGAGCGTCGCTGTTTAGGTCGCTGTAGAGACGTCAAACACAGCAACTCCAGAACGATGCAGGAGCGATCCAGTGACGTAACGGCGACTCACTTATCGTTCTCGCTGGTTGTTAGCTCCATGTAAAACATTGCTGGCATCGTTGCTTTTGATGTCAAACATGACGATACACGACGACCCGACGACGAAATGAAGTTCTGGCCTTCTAGATCCGACCAGCGATGTCACAGCGGGATCCAGATCGCTGCTGCGTGTCAAACACAACGAGATCGCTATCCGGGACGCTGCAACACCACGGATCATTGTCGTTCTCGTTGCAAAGTTGCTGAGTGTGACGGTACCTTTAGTGTAGGTCTGCAACTCTTTCATCCACAACTCCTGAGAAACCAACAGTCCTTTTTAGGGCTAATTAATGGGTCCTGATATTGCAGCGCTAGGCAGGCAGGGCACAGCATATCCACATCAGTACAAGGCCTGCAGGTACTGTATGCATTCCATTGCTCCCACTGCATCCTTCCCAAAGCTCCATAACTGCCTGCTGGTGCAGCTTTTTAACTGTCTATATACCAATTTTTTTTTTCCAAAAAATCCCCCCCAAAAATTATAGTCTGTTCTGTCAGGCTGAGGCCTGTTGAAAAGTGATAGTTTATCAGGCATAAGTAGCATAGTTGTATGTTCTACCCTCGTGCCCCCTTTTTTTTTTCTTTGGTGTCTTAAATTCACCGAAAAAGGCCTCATATATCTCTGTGCTCCAAGTTTGGTCATTGGAGGCCAGTGTACTTATTTTGTGGCTGTGTGATACTCAAATTCTATGCAGCACTATTTAGCATAAATTAACATTAAAAAAAAAGTTATAATAATAAATTAATACAGTCTGTGAGGTCAGGCTGAGGCCTGCCTGGTGTTTGGGTTTGAAAAATCGTAGCTTTGCAGGCATACTGATCACATTATTTCGCTAGTAATAAAAACATTTGTGTTGAGCGTTTGAAATAGTGCAGTAGTCCATTTAAAATGGATAAGGCAAGGGACAGGGAAGTGGACGTGATGGTGCATCCAGAGGACGAGGCTGTGGGCAAGGTGAAAGTGGGCAACAACAAAGACCCACATCTTCTCGCTTGACCTTCCTGTCACAGTTTCTGGGGGACCGCAGCACACCACTATTGAAGCCAGGGCAGTGTGAAACGGTTGTTGGTTGGATAGCGGATAACACTTCCAGTCACTTAGCTGCCACCACCACCACCTTGTATTCCACATGGTCAAGTCTGAGTAGCCGTGAGTGTGGCCAGGATATTCCTCACCCTGATCCTCCTTCCTCCCACCATGCCAAGTGTCCTGAGACAGCTGATCCCACACTTGGACACTCTGAAGAGCTGTTCAGTTTTCCATTTCAGGATTCAGAAATCTCTGCCGGTCAACTTGAAGTGGGGAAAGATGAGATCGCATGTAGAGCTACCCAAAGCTTTGACCATCCCCGGTCACACGAAGGCGATGGTGGGAAAGTGTCACAAGAGGTGGACGATGATGAGACACCAATTGCCAGAAAAGTAAATAAGGCAGCACACTGCAGCGCTAGAACATACAAACTTGAAAAACGAAATTTGAACTGCATTACTGCACTAGAAATATGAAAAATGAGAGCTTTTAGCGCATAAAAATGGCCAATTTTATGTGTACCTGGTGTTAGGGCTAGCGGAACGCACCAAATGATAAGACAGAGTATGGTGCGTTCGCAGCCCGGGGTCCACCGTGCAGAGATGGAACCTGCTGCCAAGTAATGACGGACTATATGGCGGTACTGATAAGTATACACACGTGGGTTAAACTTCACCCAGCGTGAAGAAAGCGATCCTGTTGCGTCACAGGACCGCGGTACCGCACATAGAGCGCGAGCAAGTAGTCAGCGAACTCAACCCCAACTAGGATTGAAGTCCGATTAGACCCTTGCTGGCACAACACCGCAACTGGGTGTGTAAGGAAACTCAATAACAATATTAAGGCACAAGAGTGCATGCGGTGCCGCACTGACGAACGCCACTAACCACCCAGGCTTGGGTAAGGAAAGCACAGAGGAAGTGCACGGCGCCGTACTGGCGGTCACAGCAACTGGACGCTGTAATATGTGATTCGTGCTGTAGGATAAGTCGGGCGCTAGATAGCAACCATACACCTTCCGCGAACAGACATTCAATAGGGTAGGGGTATCCAAGGACGACTTGCACTCACAACATACACACATTAACAATTGAACACTAGCGCATGGCCGTGCGGTCATGCGCAGTTTATATAGTTGCAGCACAGGAAGTGGCCACAGAAACTTTGCCCTTCCAAGACCTGCCAAGAGGACCAATGGAATGTGCTGCAGAGCCTGAGCACATGACCCTCGATCTCCAACGGGAGATCTTGCCCTGGGCATGCTCAGTGTGTGCAGACAAGGACTTAGTCCCAGAGAAGTCCGCTCGCTGCTGACCAGCACTGGCTTTAATGGCAGAAGCTGAAGAAGCAGCAGTAACTCTCTGTACAGAGTGAGACTGAGCAAGACGCTGGGACCGACGTCCTTGCTGAGCAGACTCCACTGCGGCTGGATAAGAATGGGAGACCGCAGCAGAGATGGCTCGAGATTCCCCCTGTGCAGAAGCGGGAACTCGAGACCTAACATTACCCCCCCTCCTAGGGCCCCCCCCCTCCTTGGGCCTCGCTACGCTCGAAGGCAGCAATGAGCTGTGGGGCCCGAATGTTTTCAGCAGGCTCCCATGACCTGTCCTCTGGGCTATAACCCTTCCAATCCACCAGATAGAACTTTTTGCCGCGTACCACCTTGCACCCCAAAATAGCATTCACCTCGTAATCGTCCGTAGACGAACCCGATGTCCCGGCAGATGACTCGGAAAACCGGGACATGTATACGGGTTTCAAGAGGGACACATGAAAGGTGTCGGTGATACCCAAGCGTGGAGGAAGAGCCAAATGGTAGACCACAGGATTAACCCGTTCGAGAACCTTGAAGGGACCCAAGTAGCGAGGAGCAAACTTAGTGGACTCAACTCGCAGCCTGATGTTACGGGCGGAGAGCCACACCAAGTCGCCAGGAGCAAAGGTCGGAGCGGGGCGCCGATGAACATCGGCGGAGGACCTCATTCTCTTCTTGGAGGCCCGAATGGCATCCTGCGTGCGGTCCCAAATGTCCCGTGCCTCCACAGCCCAGTCTGCCACCCTGGAGTCAGCAGAAGACACAGGCATGGGCACAGGAACACGCGGATGCTGGCCGTAATTTAGGAGGAATGGAGTCTGACCGGTGGAGTCGGCTACGGCATTGTTAAGTGCAAACTCTGCCCACGGTAGCAAGGATGCCCAGTCATCCTGCCTGGCAGAAACAAAATGTCGTAAATATGTGACCAAGGTCTGGTTGGCCCTCTCTACCAACCCATTCGTCTCGGGATGATATGCCGAAGAGAGATTCAACTCAATACTGAGTAGACGACAAAGATCTCTCCAGAATCGAGACGCAAACTGGGGACCCCGGTCACTAACAATTTTGTCTGGCATACCGTGTAGGCAAAAGATATGCTTGACGAACAAGACAGCCAACGCCCGTGCAGAAGGTAGCCGTGGAAGAGGCACCAAGTGCACCATTTTGGAAAAATGGTCCATGATCACCCAGATAATGGTGCAGTTACGAGACTTGGGTAAGCCCACCACAAAGTCCATCCCGACCATCTCCCAGGGCCTGTCCGCCACCGGCAGAGGATAAAGCAAACCAGCTGGCCGTTGCCGAGGAGTCTTGTTCTTGGCGCAAGAGACACACGCCCGAACATACTCTGCGACATCACGAGCCATATGCGGCCACCAGTATGTCCTCGCCAGTAACTCAGATGTCCTTTTGGTACCAAAATGTCCACCCACCCAGGACGAGTGTGCCCAAGAGAGAACCTCCGGTCGCAAACTGGATGGAACAAAAGTCTTGCCCGGGGGCACAGACTCTAGCGAAACCGGGGCCACAGTTCTCAAGCTCTCGGTGGGGACAATACGCCGAGGCTCCTCCTCCTCCTCCGCAGATGACACAACGGAGCGAGAGAGAGCGTCGGCCCGAATGTTCTTCTCCCCAGAAAGAAAATGGAGGGTGAAATGAAACCGGGAGAAGAATAAGGACCATCTGGCCTGGCGAGAATTCAACCGCTGGGCTGTCTGCAGGTACACCAAATTTTTATGGTCTGTGAAGACTTGGAAGGGAAAACGTGCTCCCTCCAAGAGATGTCTCCACTCCGAGAAAGCCAACTTCATGGCTAGCAACTCCCTGTCCCCAATGGAATAATTCCTCTCTGCTGGTGAGAAGGTCTTGGAGAAAAAGAAGCAAGGATGCTTCCGACCTTGAGCATCCTTTTGGAAGAGGACTGCTCCAGCACCAACAGAAGAGGCATCCACCTCCATGATAAATGGCTTATCAACATCGGGGCGATGTAGGATGGGAGCGCTAGCGAAGTGTGACTTTATAGAGTTAAAGGCCTTGGAGACCTCCTCAGACCACAATTTGGGATTCGCCCCCTTCTTGGTGAGGGCTACCAAGGGGGCTACCAAAGTTGAGAAGTGCGGGATGAACTGGCGATAATAATTAATGAACCCCATAAAGCGCTGCACCGCTTTAAGAGAATGGGATTCCTGCCAGTCCATCACAGCCTGTAGTTTGGCAGGATCCATAGCCAATCCCTGGGCAGAGATGATGTAGCCTAGGAAAGGTAAGGACTCCTGCTCAAACATACACTTCTCCAACTTGGCATAGAGGGAGTTTGCCCGTAGGAGGTCGAAGACTTTGCAAACATCTCTCCGGTGGGAGTCAATATCTGGAGAGTAGATGAGAATATCATCCAGATAGACTACGACCGAGGTGGAAAGCATATCCCGGAAGATATCGATCACAAAGTCTTGGAAAACGGCTGGGGCATTACAGAGCCCGAAGGGCATCACCAGATATTCATAGTGCCCATCCCTGGTGTTAAAAGCCGTCTTCCATTCGTCCCCCTCACGGATGCGAATCAGGTTGTAAGCACCCCGCAGATCTAGTTTAGTAAATACCCTTGCTCCCCGAAGCCTATCGAAGAGCTCAGATATCAAGGGCAAAGGATACTTATTTTTAACGGTGATGGCATTAAGACCCCTGTAGTCTATGCATGGACGCAATTCCCCATTCTTCTTCTGCACGAAGAAGAACCCTGCCCCAGCAGGTGACACTGACTTCCTAATGAATCCTCTTGCCAGATTTTCCTGGATGTACTGTGACATTGCCTCCGTCTCCGGGAGAGATAGCGGATAGACTCGACCCCGGGGAGGCTCAGCACCAGGCAAGAGATCAATAGGACAGTCATAGGGGCGATGGGGCGGAAGGATCTCCGCCGCCTTTTTGGAGAACACGTCTGCATAAGACCAATACTGCTTGGGGAGAGAGGAAAGATCTGCAGGTACCTCTGTAGAAGCAACCTGAACGCACTCCCTCTGACACCTACCCCCACAAGATTCACCCCATCCCAGGATTCTGCCAGAGGACCACTCGATATGAGGAGAGTGGTACCGTAGCCAAGGTATTCCCAACAGGACCTCATCAATTCCCTCAGGAATGACGAGCAGCGATATAATCTCCTGATGAGATGGCGACATGGACAGAGTAAAAGGGATGGTCTGGTGTGTTATCTGTGAGGGCAGTGTCGACCCATTCACCACTCGTACCGTTACTGGTTGAGCTAGCATAACCAGGAGTATTGCGTGACGTTGGGCGAAGGCAGAAGACATAAAATTGCCCTCCGCCCCAGAATCCACGCAGAGCTCTACCGAGTGGGAGAATGAGCCTATAGTAATTGTCCCCTTAAAGGACAATTTAGAGGCAAACGTCGCCGTGTCTAGTGTACCTCCACCTACTATCACTAGACGCTGACATTTCCTCGACCGCTGAGAACATCTGGTGGCTAGATGTCCTGACTGCTGGCAAACATGACAGACCTTGAGTGCACAAGCGGTCCGGGACTTAGATCCCGCTTGTGACACTTCCCTGGCCTCATGTGACTCAGGAACCAGGACCGGAGATTCCAGAGGTTTGGCGAAGGTAGGAGCCAGCCAAAACCTCTGCCTACACTGGGCTCGCTCTAACCTCCGCTCGTTAAAACGGAGGTCAATTCGAGTGGAGACAGTTATTAACTCCTCCAGTGTGGCAGGAATCTCCCTAGTGGCCAGAGCGTCCTTAACGTGGTCAGCCAGGCCCCTCCAAAATATGGGGATAAGAGCTTTATCCGACCAATCCAGCTCAGAAGCTAAAGTGCGGAATTGGACGGCAAAATGACTGACCAAGGACTCACCCTGAGTTAATGCCAGCAGTTGGAGCGCAGTATCATGGGTGACTTGAGGTCCCAAAAAGACCTGTTTCAGAGTGCTCAGAAACAGCGGAGAACTCTGCACCACATGATCGCCACGCTCCCACAGCGGCGTAGCCCATTCCAACGCCCTGTCCGACAAGAGAGACACTATAAATCCCACCTTAGCCCGCTCTGTGGGAAAACGTGCAGCCAGGAGCTTGAGGTGAATAGAGCACTGACTCACAAATCCCCTACAAAATTTGCTATCACCAGAAAATTTTTCTGGCAGCGGGAGGCGAGAAAATTTCGGAGCAGGGGTGGCAATGGACAGGGTTGCTGCAGCCACGCTAGCAGCCTGTACAGCAACTGCGGTAACATCCACAGCTGAGGTTGCGCTCTCAAGAGCCGCCAACCTACCCTCCAGCTGCTGGATATACCGCAAGGATTGCTGTTTGTCCGTCATAACTAGCCAGACCCTGGCGCTAGTGTAATGTTAGGGCTAGCGGAACGCACCAAATGATAAGACAGATAGAGTATGGTGCGTTCGCAGCCCGCTGTCCACCGTGCAGAGATGGAACCTGCTGCCAAGTAATGACGGACTATATGGCGGTACTCATAATTATACACACGTGGGTTAAACTTCACCCAGCGTGAAGAAAGCGATCCTGTTGCGTCACAGGACCGCGGTACCGCACATAGAGCGCGAGCAAGTAGTCAGCGAACTGAACCCCAACTAGGATTGAAGTCCGATTAGACCCTTGCTGGCACAACACCACAACTGGGTGTGTAAGGAAACTCAATAACAATATTAAGGCACAAGAGTGCATGCGGTGCCGCACTGACGAACGCCACTAACCACCCAGGCTTGGGTAAGGAAAGCACAGAGGAAGTGCACGGCGCCGTACTGGCGGTCACAGCAACTGGACGCTGTAATGTGTGATTCGTGCTGTAGGATAAGTCGGGCGCTAGATAGCAACCATACACCTTCCGCGAACAGACATTCAATAGGGTAGGGGTATCCAAGGACGACTTGCACTCACAACATACACACATTAACAATTGTACACTAGCGCATGGCCGTGCGGTCATGCGCAGTTTATATAGTTGCAGCACAGGAAGTGGCCATAGAAACTTTGCCCTTCCAAGACCTGCCAAGAGGACCAATGGAATGTGCTGCAGGGCCTGAGCACATGACCCTCGATCTCCAACGGGAGATCTTGCCCTGGGCATGCTCAGTGTGTGCAGACAAGGACTTCGTCCCAGAGAAGTCCGCTCGCTGCTGACCAGCACTGGCTTTAATGGCAGAAGCTGAAGAAGCAGCAGTAACTCTCTGTACAGAGTGAGACTGAGCAAGACGCTGGGACTGACGTCCTTGCTGAGCAGACTCCACTGCGGCTGGATAATAATGGGAGACCGCAGCGGAGATGGCTCGAGATTCCCCCTGTGCAGAAGCGGGAACTCGAGATCTAACACCTGGTAGCCCCGTTACGGCATCTCTCTTATATCAGGTCCTAAACTTGCCTTACCTCGCTGAGAATAAACGTCTCCATCTGAATGGGTGCATGTGAAACCTCTTAATAGACTAAAATTCTCTCTCTGTGGAGGGGTATTGGACCTGCTGTAATTAAAACACCTGAAGCTAGGAGGCGGAGTGCACGATCAGAAGGCTAGAGAATACATTTCAAAAACCTGACCTGCACATCCAAACATAGACTCAGTGTGAACAGGTGCTGAACCTAGAGTGTGCTGCCTTATTTACTTAACTATATACGAGTTGGCGACTCTAGGTTCAGCACCTGTTCACACATTAAGTTTATTGTTCAAAAATTTGCACTTAGTAGAATACCCGGCTGGGTAACGAAAGTTATTTATACTCTAAATGTTATTTAAAAATATTTAATCTTGTTATTGTTTGTAACGTTTAAGCGTCCTCACCTCCCATAAAGGGAAGCACCTTTTCTATTTACTTGTTCTTAGCATTCAAAAATGTTGTATGTCTTTCACTGCATTATATTGTTGTTCTTCTTCCCAGTCCAGGAGTACTGGATTTAACCGGGGGGAGTGCAGCGCCCCAGAGACCTGGTCGTTGCAGTATGGCGCTCTGCCGCTAAGGGGAGCAGCGGTACGTCTAATGGCACTAAGGAGTTCTCCTGACCAGGTATCACCAGAACACATTACACTTCACACTCCGGCCACTAGGGGGAGAAAAAGGCTTTATTTATTGGGCCACTCCTCACACTGGTAAAACTAGGGGCTGGGGAGAAAGTTAGTCAGAAGCTGACTGAGTTGGAACCAGGCAACATCCTGTGGCAGGGGGTGTTGCAGGGAAAAGGCACAGGGGGGTCCCTGTCAGGCGTGGGAACCTGGCAGGTGCCTAGCGAACAGAACAGAACGTAACGGAACCGCGCCTGCACACCCTGCAGGAGAGAGACACGAAGGGAAGGATATTGTGGAACAGTGTAAACGAGATCAGCACAAAGGAGAACCAGTAAGAGTCGTGCCGAGAGAGAAAGGCAACATCTTACTGAGGCGCGTAGTCAGTGGCCGGATCACCGTAGGAGTAACTGACTTCAGGCCTTACTTCAAATTCCGCTGGACAGTTAATCATAGGTTGGCTGTCTACCTTCTACACCTACGAAGACATAGGGGGCAACATTGGGAGAGGGGCGTCTCTAGGGTCCCGGAAGAACTCCAAGCCTTCCCGTCAAACGGGTGGCGTCCTAGCCATAACATATCTGGGGGACGTTAGAAACTAGTAACATCTGGAACCAAAGAACGAGAGAGAGAGAAAGCTGTAGAGAACGAACAAACGAGAGCAGCAGTTGTGAGGACTATTCCGAATGCTCAGCAGGGTAGGACTACAACACACAGGCGCTATTGGTAGGCAACGATTTCCATCTGCAAAGGAAACTCTGGATGTGCCCATCGGACCAGCCGGTCTCTGATAGCCCGGTTGAACGTGCTCTGGACTGAGGATATCGAAGCCTTCAGTAAAGAAGTAAAGAGACTGCAACCTTGTGTCCTCGTTATTGCCTGCACCTCACACTATCACCATCTACCTTACTGGGTAGCCCTGGGGATATACTTCACCTGTGGGAAGGTACACCATCCAGCTGCCATTCCATCACCCCAGCGGACCCCACAGCAGCGTCGGTCACCCTGACCGAACACCACAGGTGGCGTCACGAACCCCTGACAGACTGTACTATCACCTTTATTGGACGCCCCTTAGCAGGGTCACGACCGGGTCCAGCCACCGTGACAACCGCATAACTGAGCAGAAAGGACCGGTACCGAGTGATTTGTGGCCCTGTGTCTGGGGGCAATCCAACTTGATATTTTATATTGTATTGCTTGACCCAGTATAATCTGTTTTCTGGTTATATATTCCTTGAATTTTGTAGTTTGCAATAAAATTGCCTTGTATTGCAAGTATTTGCCTTTTTTAAAGCCGTATCTGAACCTTAGTGTTAAAAACATGGCAAACAAAATTGCCAAATTCTTCTGTAAATAATTGTGCAAAGAGGGAACCATCATACCATTACAAAATACGAGTGAATTTTCCTGGGCCCATCCAGTATGTGGGTTCCAAGGCTTAATGGGGTGCATATGACTATCCAGCAGGGCTGGCCTTCCTTCCAATGTATAAAACCAAGGAGTACGGGAGTACAAAATGCATATTGTGAAGTGGATTTTCCTGGGCCCATCCAGTATGTGGGTTCCAAAGATTAATGGGGTTCATATGACTGACTATGCAGCAGGGCTCGCTTTGCCGCCAATGAATAAAACAAAGGAGTATGGAGAATAAAATGCATATTGTGAAGTGGATTTTCATGGGCACATCCGCTATGTGTGTTCAAAGGCTTATTGGGGTGCATATGAATTGGTAGCAGGGCGGGCCTTGAATTCAATGCAACACTTTTTCAGGAGTCCCCCCTGGACATCTTATGAAAGAGGTATTGTGGTTCATTTTAATTCTTGGCAGCCCATCCACTCACAGCATAGGCTACAACAGCTTAGGAGACCCACTGTTTCATAATGGCCCTTTAAGAAGATTAATGCCGCCTGATGCACCAGTAAAAATAGGCTATGTAACTTTTAAGAGTCCCTCCTTCATAAATGAAACAAGATGGGTCTGCTTATGTGTCACACGCCACATGGCCAGCTAGGGGTGTTAAATGTTACAATGACATTTCTCAGTAAATGCATTTGTAGGGGTTGAAAGCAATGTTCAAGTTGAAAAACGCTTCAAAAACGCTGCATCTGTACTAAGCCCAAGTGGGAGAGGAAATTTTCGGTCTGGGGTGAAATATTTGGCCTTACAGGCAAGTCATTAACCAGCAAAGGATGTACCTTGATATATTTCCAAGCAAAACCTGTTTTGGTTTCATTTTCATGTGTTTTTTGTGACACCAGGAAAAATGGCATGAATCTCGGAAAAAAATGATTAAGGCTGTGAATTAGGAGTCCGGAATCCTTCTAGGGGTGATCCCCATGATGTCTCTGTGCCATTTGAGCAGCGTTTCCATCATTTTCAGATGTTTTTAGACCTTAAAAGGACCCCAGGTGGATCGCGGTAAAGACATAATGAAAAGCATTAAAAAAAGTAAATAAGTATAAGCATCTACCTATGGAAGAAGATGGGAGTTCCGGATCTAATAGCATATCATAGAGCCTCAATATTAGTGGGTTTAAAAGAATGGTGGCAGATGACTGGAAACCACAGATGGATGCAGATAGAAAAACTCTACTCTAGACGGGGTTCCACACGTCTGGCGTTAGAGACAGAGTTAATTCAAATCGGACCCACCTCCCCCTTATTGCCAACAATGCAGGCGGCAATCCGGTTATGGAGACTGTTATTGCCCTCGCTGCTAGGGATACCATGTGAAACATTATCAATATATGCCATTGAGCCCCATATTCCTTATTTAAATCTCCAACAATGGCGAGGGGCAGGTATACAAACTTTAGCAGATATAATGGAAAGCACTGGAGTTATCCCTTTTGATCAATTGGCTAATAAATATATTGGAATACGAAAATATTTTTATCAGTATTTACAAATTAGGAATTTTTTAAATAAAATTGTAATAGCGAGACACTCCGGTATTACGGGAGAGGGAAAGATGGGAAAACTTATAGTAACAGCAGGTCCAATTATAAAAGGAATATCGGTGTTTTATAGAGCTTTAGTTAATCCAGTGGAAGAGATTAAACTGCCCTATATGAAAAAATGGGAACTAGAGTTAGGGGAGGTATTAGAATTGAAACTATGGGGAAATGGCATAAAGGAGGTTAAGAGAGTGTCAGCCTGTATAAATCACGTGGAACAATTAAAGAAAACTCAAATGAGATGGTATCTATGCCCAGAGAGAATTGCAAAATTTAATCCGCATTCCTCCCATTTATGTTGGCGAGGATGTGGACTAGTAGGCAACCAGAGACATATCTTTTCCTTGTGCCCGAAGCTTTTATCCTTCTGGGGCGGTGTGTTGAAACTGATTCTGGAGATTACGGGGGTAGTGGTACAAATTACTCCATCAATGGCGATTTTACACATCGGTTTGGAAATATTTCCTAAACAAATTAGAGGGTTGATATCAAATATATTGATAGCAGCTCGGATACTGTTGGCTAGAAAATGGAAGGAGACCTCTCCTCCAACCCTAAAAGAGCTGACCGAAAAGCTGAATGTGAACTGTAAATATGAATTAATGTTGTCTCAGTCTCGTACTAGGAGAAAAAAGGTAGCAAAGATTTGGCAAACCTGGACTGTGAGTAAATATTATTTGTCTTAACATAGCTGTTAATGAGAGGGGAAGGAAAAAAAAAAAGAGAGGAGAGAAGAAAGAAAGGAAAGAAGGGAATGTTTTTTTTTTTTCTCCTTTTGTGATGTAATTATAATTTGTAATGGAAATAATTTATGTTTTTGTTGTTATGTGTCACTTTGTGAAAATAAAATAAATATTAAAATTTAAAAAAAAAAAGAAGTAAATAAGCAATTTAAATAAATACAATGCTAATTACATGTTACATTCATATGGATAAAAATTGGATCCTAAAAGGTGACAATATTAAGTGGCTTAGCAAATAGATCAATGGCTGCACTCAATTTTACTGTACTAAAGCAAGGAAATGTGCGATTTATGAAATGTGAATAGCATAATGGCTTGTGAAATCTATGAAAAAACACATGAGATGCTTAGCACAAGCTTGTGCCGCACTGTGGAGAGTTTTGTGGGTGAGAACAAGTACTTTGAATTGTATCCTGTAATGAATGGGCAGCCAGACTGGCGAAGAGCGGAGCAGTCGGCTAGGCAGATAGGAGGAGATGTATGGGGGTGCCGCACTGTGGAGAGCTTTGTGGGTGAGAACAAGTACTTTGAATTGTATCCTGTAGTGAATGGGCAGCCAGTGTAACGACTGGTGAAGAGCGGATACATCTGAGTAACGATTAGCCAGATGGACGACCCTGGCTGCTGCATTAAGGATTGACTGGAGAGGGGAAAGTCGAGTAAGGGGGAGGCCAATTAATAGAGTGTTACAGTAGTCCAGGCGGGAGTGGATCAGGGCGACAGTGAGGGTTTTTGTTGTTTCCATGGTGAGAAAAGGGCGGATTCTAGAGATGTTCTTTAGGTGTAAGCGGCACGAGCGGGCAAGAGATTGTATGTGGGAGGTGAAGGAGAGATCGGAGTCAAACATAACACCCAGACAGGGCGCCTGCTGCCGGGGTGTTATTATGGTGTCAAGCACGGAGAGGAAAATGTCAGATTTAGGGAGGTTAGTAGATGGTGGGAGCAGAAGAAGTTCAGTTTTAGAGAGGTTGAGTTTCAGATAGAGAGCGGACATGATGTTGGAGACTGCGGACAGACAGTCAGTGGCGTTCTGTAGTACGGTGGGGGTAAGGTCAGGGGATGACGTGTATAGTTGTGTGTCGTCGGCATAAAGATGGTACTGAAAGCCAAATCTGCTGATGGTCTGTCCAATTGGGGCCGTGTAGAGGGAGAAGAGAAGGGGGCCAAGGACTGAGCCCTGAGGTACCCCGACAGTGAGAGGAAGAGGAGAGGAAGTGGAACCTGAGAACAGAACACTGAAGGAGCGGTCAGAATGATAGGAGGAGAACCAGGAGAGAGCAGTGTCCTTAATGCCTAGTGACTGGAGCCTAGAGAGCAGGAGAGGGTGGTCAACAGTGTCGAAAGCTGCAGAGAGGTCGAGGAGAATGAGCATTGTATGTGTGTATATAGATACCTCTAAATATAAAATGAAATAATCATATAAACAAGGCTTTTGGTAAATACACTAGGTCTTCAATAATTACATATGCTGGAAAATATTTTTATAAAGCATACATATCTAAAAATATTAAAGAGAAAACAAAACTACACACAAAATGAATAAAAAAATAAAATCTTATAAAGAATTAAGTACATTAGGTTAAGAATAATCAATATAAGACCATTCTCTGCAAATCATGAGCAGATTTCTGTGCCATATTCGTAGATCTACCAAATATTATCTTCTTTGAGAAGGCCACTTTTCTAGAAAGTACAATTTAATGGCATTTGCAACCTTTGCTTTATATACTGGAGAATAAAGCAAAAAGGCGTTCCATCTTCATAATTTAGAACTTAGCATTTGTTTGAAGAAGTAGGTTTCAAAACTATGCTCACAGGGACAAGGTCTCACCATGTAATATTATTAATTTTTTATTTCTTTGAATATTTGTAGGGTGTTAATATTTTTCAAAATCATATCAATTCTAGAAAAAGTTTTGTGCTTATTCAGGTAATAAGTATACTCCATTGAAAAAAAATTGATACCTAAATGCATCAAACTGCTGTTTTATCAACCAGTATTTTAATGTAAACATTTGGTTACTTGACAAAGCAGAAGCATCCATACTCTGGTCATGTATTATATTAAAATATCTAAAAATAAGTAAATGACCTTTTTGTTCTTTTCATACTTTTAATTTATTTAAAAATGAGATTTGACCTCTATTAGGTGCACAGATGTTGACTAACGTGTAGGTTAATATATCGATATTACATACTGTATAAGAATATGGTGTCTTCCATTGTTGTCATTAGTTTCTTAAATTAATTGAAAACGTACAGAATTTTTAATTTTGGTGAGCACATCGGCTTTTTTATTCTCAGTTGAGAATTTAAATATATGAGGGAAATTCCGGTGTCAGAATTCTGGTGGGTTCTGTGCAAATTTGGTTTAATGACACCATATTATATCAGAGTTCAATCTTTTCACTTCTTTCCAAGAGAAATACTTCTTGAAAGTCCCTTCACCTGCAATGTCAACATTTTTAAATCCATAATTACACATTTTGAAATACTGTTGGTGAGCCAGAATCTGGTTATTAATATTTAGGCAATAAAACCTGTGGAGAAAAATGTTAAATAATGGAAATACCAAAAAAAACAAAAGACTGAGTATCCTCAGATAATCTGATGAGGAGGACGAAAGCAACATGACTCGGGCTCTCAAGTACCTTTTCCACATGTTGTGGGGGGTAAAGAAAAGTTTGGCAGATGCTACCCCTAGGTCCATGAATTAGGACTCAAAGTATTAGGATATCAAATAAGATAAAATCAGAAGACTTTTGTAGAACACCTTCTCAAGATGTCACTCCAGGGGTCCTTGGTTCCTTTTCCGATAGGGATTGCGGTCATAGTCAGGATTGGAATGTTATAGTTTTTTTTAAAAAAATTCCAACAGAAGGCCACTTTTCAATGCGACTTTAGGGAGTTGTCCGAAAGAGGATTCATTTTATTCTACATTGCGTGGCCATTCTAGGGCTTTGTCATATTTTGCAATCCAGCCTCATTGAAGGACATGGTGCATTACAAGTTGCAGCCCATAGTCAAGAGTAGTGTTATTAATTATAGATCAAAAATAAGTTGACCATTTCATTGAATTTTCTACAACAATCTTTTTTTTACATCATGGAAGCCTGACATCTATTATTAAGCTCCTTGTAGATATATTGTAGTTGGTTCCTTTAATTCCACCTAAGCTGTAATGTCTTTAATCCCTGGTCAAAAGGAAGAAGCCAGGGACTGAAAAGTGCTGTAAACAATCTAAAGAGATTATTGTTAGGGTACCGTCACACTATACGATTTACCTACGATCACGACCAGCGATATGACCTGGCCGTGATCGTAGGTAAATCGTAGTGTGGTCGCTGGGGAGCTGTCACACAGACAGCTCTCCAGCGACCAACGATGCCGAGGTCCCTGGGTAACCAGGGTAAACGTCGGGTAACTAAGCGCAGGACCGCGTTTAGTAACCCGATGTTTACCCTGGTTACAAGCGTAAAACTAAAAAAAAACAAACAGCACATACTTACATTCTTGCCGTCTGCTTCCCGCACTGTGACTGCCGGCCGTAAAGTGAAAGTGAAAGCACAGCCGCTGTGCTCTGCTTTCACTTTACGGCCGGCAGTGTGGGAAGCAGACGGCAAGGGACCTGACGGACACCAGAATGTAAGTATGTGCTGTTTGTTTTTTTTTAGTTTTACGCTTGTAACCAGGGTAAACATTGGGTTACTAAGCGCGGTCCTGCGCTTAGTTACCCGGTGTTTACCCTGGTTACAAGCGAACGGATCGCTGGATCGCATCGCTAGATCGCTAGATCGGTGTCACACACACCGATCTAGCGATGACAGCGGGAGATCCAGCGATGAAAGAAAGTTCTAAACGATCTGCTACGACGTACGATTCTCAGCAGGATCCCTGATCGCTGCTGCGTGTCAGACACAGCGATATCGTAACGATATCGCTGGTACGTCACGAATCGTACCGTCGTAGCGATCGAAATGTTATAGTGTGACGGTACCCTTACGCGTTGACCCACAATTGAGAACATTATTTTTCTCTCCACCTCCCAGATTGCAAACAAAAGTGAAAGTGTCTGGGGGACTAATGGTAAAACAAACAGTGTAAATGGTGGAGTGTGTAGTGATAGACTGCTGAGCATGCAGAAATCCTTTCTACTGTACTAGAAAATTATTGGAAGTCTACTTTTTACATTGAAAAATAAGTGAACTTTTGATTCTACGAATCCAATACTTCCATCAATGTCAGAGACAAAATTTAGGTCCATACATTTGTAAATACATACCGTAGATATTAAATGAATATTTTACATGTTCTATTCGATTTGCAAGATTCACCTGAGTTCAGCTGGGAAATAAAATCTGCATTGAATTTACTCAAATCGAATTGTTGCCAAAAGCTTTTTATTATGTTCTGAGTATTCTCCAAACCACAGAGAAGTGTAACATAGTAACATAGTAACATAGTAACATAGTTAGTAAGGCCGAAAAAAGACATTTGTCCATCCAGTTCAGCCTATATTCCATCATAATAAATCCCCAGATCTACGTCCTTCTACAGAACCTGTTCTGCTCCAGGAAGACATCCAGGCCTCTCTTGAACCCCTCGACTGAGTTCGCCATCACCACCTCCTCAGGCAAGCAATTCCAGATTCTCACTGCCCTAACAGTAAAGAATCCTCTTCTATGTTGGTGGAAAAACCTTCTCTCCTCCAGACGCAAAGAATGCCCCCTTGTGCCCGTCACCTTCCTTGGTATAAACAGATCCTCAGCGAGATATTTGTATTGTCCCCTTATATACTTATACATGGTTATTAGTTCGCCCCTCAGTCGTCTTTTTTCTAGACTAAATAATCCTAATTTCGCTAATCTATCTGGGTATTGTAGTTCTCCTATCCCCTTTATTAATTTTGTTGCCCTCCTTTGTACTCTCTCTAGTTCCATTATATCCTTCCTGAGCACCGGTGCCCAAAACTGGACACAGTACTCCATGTGCGGTCTAACTAGGGATTTGTACAGAGGCAGTATAATGCTCTCATCATGTGTATCCAGACCTCTTTTAATGCACCCCATGATCCTGTTTGCCTTGGCAGCTGCTGTCTGGCACTGGCTGCTCCAGGTAAGTTTATCATTAACTAGGATCCCCAAGTCCTTCTCCCTGTCAGATTTACCCAGTGGTTTCCCGTTCAGTGTGTAATGGTGATATTGATTCCTTCTTCCCATGTGTATAACCTTACATTTATCATTGCTAAACCTCATCTGCCACCTCTCAGCCCAAGTTTCCAACTTATCCAGATCCATCTGTAGCAGAATACTATTATTATTATTATTATTTATTGTTATAGCGCCATTTATTCCATGGCGCTTTACATGTGAGGAGGGGTATACATAATAAAAACAAGTACAATAATCTTAAACAATACAAGTCATAACTGGTACAGGAGGAATGAGGACCCTGCCCGCGAAGGCTCACAATCTACAAATCTTCTCTTGTGTGAAGTGTGAAGAGAGCGTTCAAAAATTATTAGGCTCACCTCATCCCTCAACTCCCCATTCAATCCTCCTCTGGTCTGCTTTCCTTCTCTGGCTCCACTCTTCTCTTCTGCTTTCAGTTGTCTTCAATATTTGCCATCTAGGGAACATGCTAGGCCTCACATAACACAGTTATCCTCTCAAGATCTCATTCTCTACTCCCCTCTTATCTCTTCTTCCCACAACCGCATACAAGACTTCTCCGGTGTTTCCCCCATACTCCGGAACTCTCGACCTCAACACATCAGACTTTCGCCTACCACAGAAACCTTGAAAAGGAACCTGAAGACCCACCTCTACCGAGAATCCTACAACCTGTAGTGATCCTCAGTCTACTGAACTGCTGCACAACCAGCTCTACCCTCTCCTAGTGTATCCTCACCCATCCCCTGTAGACTGTGAGCCCTCGCGGGCAGCATCCTATCTCCTTCTGTACCTGTGGGTGCCTTGAGTTGCTCATGTTTATTGCACTTGTCTCTATATATGCCCCTTTTTCACATGTAGAGCACCATGGAATAAACAGCACTATAAAATGAATAATAATAAATTCAGTTGAGGCACAAAAACTGTGGGACGGAAGTAAATACAGAAGGGAGGAAGTGAGTACCGTGCAGGGAGTACTGGCCTCAGTTGCGGAGAGTTGAGAATATTGTCTGTTTATTTTTTTAACCCCTTTCCAGCCATTAAAAGAATCATGACATCAAGCTGCCATTTTTTTTAATTTAATCATTCAGAAAAAAAATTGTGTCCTGGCGATTTTCTAGGTTTTGGGTTGTACTGTAATTACAGCATTGTATATAGTTTTCAACAAATCTCTTGTCAAATTCCCTCTTAAAAAATATCAAGTTATTAGAGGAGTAAAACCGGTTTGGTTATTTATGAATACAAACAAGTCAGGGGTGTAAATACCATTGGTACAATCTGTGTGGCTGAACAGGGTCCAAGAAGTAAGGAGGCCTACTTCCACGCGTTTCACATGAGCACTGACTGATTAGTAATAGATTGCTCTATGTGCATAGTCTGTTATTGTCCATGATGATTTGCTGATGAGAATGATGATCTTTTGTAGAAACCAAAAATAATTTCACCTTATAATGCTTGTTTGTTAGGTGATGGGCAGCCTGTTAACATTGAATGATTATCATTACTCAAGCATTCTTAGGAAAGCTCGTTCACTATAATCAGGCAGCGTAGTTGAATCTTTATGCGGCAATTGTTTGATTTTAAAATTGTGATAAACATCTGGTTAACCCTCACCGAAACTTAAGGAAACCCAATTGTGCTCTTGTGTCTGCCTATACTGTAACGCAGTCATACCCTAGAGCTCTGAATGTAGGGGGGAACAGTCAATGTGAATGAGAAGTCACATGAAATCAAACTATTACCACCTTGAAATGGAACATCAGTAACGTCTGTTTCAATGGCTGGGTCGTTATTTGCTTTCTCTGTTTTCAGTGCTCACTGACAGTGCACTCTCTTACCATTTCGTCACTTCTTATTATATCTGGCCAGGGAGTGCACTGTCACTGCATATTCAAAGGAAATTTGCTCTTAGAGCAGGGAGCTCTTATTGAGCATACCTTGGGATTGACAACAGACACATGCACAATACAGCAGGGACTAGCCCAGCTCCTGAAACCAATGTCACTAATGATGTTTCATTTCAGTGTGGGACAGAGCATGCACTGGGGATTCTCAAATGAAATGTCACTGGAATGAAAGTAAAAAAAAATCAGGAAGCTAGCAGAGAGGGAATGGTATGGAATTTTTAATTGAAATATATTAGAAAAGCTATTAGGTTGTTGAATTACAAGATGTTTAGGATAAATCCTTGCTAGAAGGTGCAAGCAACATGTAAGGGATACCTTTAACCCCTTCACGACCAGAGGTATTTAGTTTTTGTGCTTTCATTTTTTGCTCCCTTTCACAAAGCCATCATTTTCTTTTTTCATTCAGATTGGCCATGTGAGGTCTTATTTTTTGTGAGATGAGTTATATAGTTATTAAGGTTGAAGGAAGACTATAAGTCCATCTAGTTTAACCCATAGCCTAACCTAACATGCCCTAACATGTTGATCCAGAGGAAGGCAAAAAAAAAACCATGTGGCAAAAGTAAGCTCCACATTGGGGAAAAAAATTCCTTCCCGACTCCACATACGGCAATTAGACTAGTTCCCTGGATCAACGCCCTATCAAGGAATCTAGTGTATATACCCTGTAACATTATACTTTTCCAGAAAGGCATCCAGTCCCCTCTTAAATTTAAGTAATGAATCACTCATTACAACATCATACGGCAGAGAGTTCCATAGTCTCACTGCTCTTACAGTAAAGAATCCGCGTCTGTTATTATGCTTAAACCTTCTTTCTTCCAGCCGTAGAGGATGCCCCCTTGTCTCTGTTTCAGGTCTATGATTAAAAAGATCATTAGAAAGGTCTTTGTACGGTCACCTCATATATTTATACATTAACATAAGATCACCCCTTAGCCTCCGTTTTTCCAAACTAAATAGCCCCAAGTGTAATAACCTATCTTGGTATTGCAGACCCCCCAGTCCTCTAATAACCTTGGTCGCTCTTCTCTGCACCCGCTCCAGTTCAGCTATGTCTTTCTTATACACCGGAGACCAGAACTGTGCACAGTATTCTAAGTGTGGTCGAACTAGTGACTTGTATAGAGGTAAAATTATATTCTCCTCATGAGCATCTATGCCTTTTTTAATGCATCCCATTATTTTATTTGCCTTTGTAGCCGCTGCCTGACACTGGCCACTGAATTTAAGTTTGTCATCCACCCATACACCCAGGTTGCACTTTTGAACAACACCATTAACCATATCGTTTACTGGAAAATGGGGAAAAAAAATCCCAAGTGTGGTGAAATTGCAAAAAAGTGCAATTCCAGGGTTGTATTTATTTTTCTATTTACCATGTTCACTAAAAGCTGACACTGACCTGTCATTATGATTTTCCAGGTTACTACAAGTTCGTGGAACCAAACATTAGGGTTGAGCGAAACGGGTCGAACATTTTCAAAAGTCACCGACTTTTGGCAAAGTCGGGTTTCATGAAACCCGATCCGACCCCTGTGCGGGGTCGGCCATGCGGTACGCGACTTTCGCGCCAAAGTCGCGTTTCAATGACGCGAAAAGCGCCATTTCTCAGCCAATGAAGGTAAACGCAGAGTGTGGGCAGCGTGATGACATAGGTCCTGGTCCCCACCATCTTAGAGAAGGGCATTGCAGTGATTGGCTTGCTGTCTGCGGCGTCACAGGGGCTATAAAGGGGCGTTCCCGCCGACCGCCATGTTACTGCTGCTGATCTGAGCCTAGGGAGAGGTTGCTGCCGCTTCGTCAGAAGCAGGGATAGCGTTAGGCAGGGTCCATTAACCACCAAACCGCTTGTGCTGTAGCGATTTCCACTGCCCAACACCACCTTCGGTGTGCAGGGACAGTGGAAGCTACATTTTTTTTTTTTTTTCCCTCAGCGCTGTAGCTCATTGGGCTGCCCTAGAAGGCTCCCTGATAGCTGCATTGCTGTGTGTACGCCGCTGTGCAAACCAACTGCTTTTTTCAAAGCACAAATCCTCTTGTTCCTTCCTTTCTGCACAGCTATCTTTTTGGTTTGTCCACACTTTTTATTTAATTTGTGCATCAGTCCACTCCTTATTGCTGCCTGCCATACCTGGCTGAGATTACTGCAGGGAGATAGTAATTGTTGGACACTCCCTGTTTTTTTTTTTTTTTTTTTGTGGGAGATTAAGATTGACATTTCTGCTAGAGTGCCATCTCTGTCTGTGTCATCTCTCACTCAGTGGGCCCTAGAAAGCCTATTTATTTTTTTGCTTGATTTGGGTTCTAAAATCTACCTGAAAAAATCACTACATCAATCAGTGGGAGAAAAATATTGGCCTCAGGGCTTGTGTGCCAGTCCTAAGCGTGCCATCTCTCTCTCTCAGATAGTGGGCCATAGAAAGCCTATTTATTATTTTTTTTATTGGGTTTATAAATTTTCCCTGGGAAAAAAAAAAAAGTGGGAGATTAATATTGGCCTCTGGGCTTGTGTGCCAGTCCTGAGCGTGCCATCTCTCTCACAAATAGTGGGCCATAGAAAGCCTATTTATTTTTTTGGTTGATTTGGGTTCTAAATTCTACCTGAAAAAATCAATAAATCAATCAGTGGGAGATAAATATTGGCCTCTGGGCTTGTGTGCCACTCCTGACTCCTGTGTGCGTCATCTCTCACTCAGTGGGCCATAGAAAGCCTATTTTTTGTTTTTTTTGTTTTCTAAATTCTCCCTGAAAAAATCATTTTATTTTATTTGGTTTCTAAATTATTCCTGAAAAAATCATTTTTTTTTGTTTTGTTTTTTTTCTAAAGTCTCCCTGAAAAAAAAAAAAAAACAGTGGGAGATTAATATTGCCCTTTTTGCTTGTGTGCCAGTCTTGACTCCTGGGTGTGCCATCTCTCTCTCTCCAATTGTGGGCCATAGAAAGCCTATTAATTTTTTTGCTTGATTTGGGTTCCAAAATCTACCTGAAAAAATCACTAAATCAATCAGTGGGAGATAAATATTGGCCTCTGGGCTTGTGTGCCACTCCTGACTCCTGTGTGCGTCCTCTCTCACTCAGTGGGCCCTACAAAGCCTATTTTTTTTTCATTTGTTTTCTAAATTCTCCCTGAAACAATCATTTTATTTTATTTTGTTTCTAAATTCTTCCTGAAAAATTCATTTTTTTTTTTCTAAAGTCTCCCTGAAAAAAAAAAAAAAAAAAAAAATCAGTGGGAGATTAATATTGCCCTTTCTGCTTGTGTGCCAGTCTTGACTCCTGGGTGTGCCATCTCTCTCTCTCCAATTGTGGGCCATAGAAAGCCTATTTATTTTTTTGCTTGATTTGGGTTCCAAAATCTACCTGAAAAAATCTATAAATCAATCAGTGGGAGATTAATATTGGCCTTTGGGCTTGTGTGCCAGTCCTAAGCGTGCCATCTCTCTCTCTCAGATAGTGGGCCATAGAAAGCCTATTTATTATTTTTTTTATTGGGTTTATAAATTTTCCCTGGAAAAAAAAAAAAGTGGGAGATTAATATTGGCCTCTGGGCTTGTGTGCCAGTCCTGAGCGTGCCATCTCTCTCACAAATAGTGGGCCATAGAAAGCCTATTTATTTTTTTGGTTGATTTGGGTTCTAAATTCTACCTGAAAAAATCAATAAATCAATCAGTGGGAGATAAATATTGGCCTCTGGGCTTGTGTGCCACTCCTGACTCCTGTGTGTGTCATCTCTCAATCAGTGGGCCCTAGAAAGCCTATTTTTTGTTTTATTTGTTTTCTAAATTCTCCCTGAAAAAATCATTTTATTTTATTTGGTTTCTAAATTATTCCTGAAAAAATCATTTTTTTGTATTTTTTTTTTCTAAAGTCTCCCTGAAAAAAAAAAAAAATCAAATCAGTGGGAGATTAATATTGCCCTTTCTGCTTGTGTGCCAGTCTTGACTCCTGGGTGTGCCATCTCTCTCTCCAATTGTGGGCCATATAAAGCCTATTAATTTTTTTGCTTGATTTGGGTTCCAAAATCTACCTGAAAAAATCACTAAATCAATCAGTGGGAGATAAATATTGGCCTCTGGGCTTGTGTGCCACTCCTGACTCCTGTGTGCGTCCTCTCTCACTCAGTGGGCCCTACAAAGCCTATTTTTTTTTAATTTGTTTTCTAAATTCTCCCTGAAACAATCATTTTATTTTATTTTGTTTCTAAATTCTTCCTGAAAAATTCATTTTTTTGTATTTTTTTTTCTAAAGTCTCCCTGAAAAAAAAAAAAAAAAAAATCAGTGGGAGATTAATATTGCCCTTTCTGCTTGTGTGCCAGTCTTGACTCCTGGGTGTGCCATCTCTCTCTCTCCAATTGTGGGCCATAGAAAGCCTATTAATTTTTTTGCTTGATTTGGGTTCCAAAATCTACCTGAAAAAATCACTAAATCAATCAGTGGGAGATAAATATTGGCCTCTGGGCTTGTGTGCCACTCCTGACTCCTGTGTGCGTCCTCTCTCACTCAGTGGGCCCTACAAAGCCTATTTTTTTTTTTATTTGTTTTCTAAATTCTCCCTGAAACAATCATTTTATTTTATTTTGTTTCTAAATTCTTCCTGAAAAATTCATTTTTTTGTATTTTTATTTCTAAAGTCTCCCTGAAAAAAAAAAAAAAAAAAATCAAATCAGTGGGAGATTAATATTGCCCTTTCTGCTTGTGTGCCAGTCTTGACTCCTGGGTGTGCCATCTCTCTCTCTCCAATTGTGGGCCATAGAAAGCCTATTAATTTTTTTGCTTGATTTGGGTTCCAAAATCTACCTGAAAAAATCACTAAATCAATCAGTGGGAGATAAATATTGGCCTCTGGGCTTGTGTGCCACTCCTGACTCCTGTGTGCGTCATCTCTCACTCAGTGGGCCCTAGAAAGCCTATTTTTTGTTTTATTTGTTTTCTAAATTTTCCCTGAAAAAATCTTTTTATTTTATTTGGTTTCTAAATTATTCCTGAAAAAATCATTTTTTTTGGATTTTTTTTTTCTAAAGTCTCCCTGAAAAAAAAAAAAAAATCAAATCAGTGGGAGATTAATATTGCCCTTTCTGCTTGTGTGCCAGTCTTGACTCCTGGGTGTGCCATCTCTCTCTCTCCAATTGTGGGCCATAGAAAGCCTATTAATTTTTTTGCTTGATTTGGGTTCCAAAATCTACCTGAAAAAATCACTAAATCAATCAGTGGGAGATAAATATTGGCCTCTGGGCTTGTGTGCCACTCCTGACTCCTGTGTGCGTCCTCTCTCACTCAGTGGGCCATAGAAAGCCTATTTTTTTTTAATTTGTTTTCTAAATTCTCCCTGAAACAATCATTTCATTTTATTTGGTTTATAAATTCTTCCTTAAAAAATCATTTTTTTTAATTTTTATTTTTTTCTAAAGTCTCCCTTTTAAAAAAAAAAACACAAATCAGTGGGAGATTAATATTTACATTTGCGCTTCAGTGACAGTCCTGCGTGTGTGGCATCTCTCTCATTTGTTGCCAACAACAACAGAGTGTGTAACATTGTGCCTGATTTTCGTTGTGGTCTCACTCACCTGTAAAGGGGTAGCTAAATCATACTGAAGTTATAGCTCACCGTGTAATTTGTGTGACAGCAACAAATACCGTTAGTTTGTTTACGTTTTTAAAACAATGAGGAAGTATGGTGGAAGAGGTCGTGGCCGGGGGCGTTCATTGTCAGCTGGTAATGAGGGTAGTAGTAGTGGTGGAGCATCAGCTGGTCGTGGGAAAAAAAATATTGCACCTAAGTCTGGAGCTGTGGAGCCAGGTTCGTCGTCTGGCTACACAAGGCCTCGAACGCTCCCTTTTCTGGGAGTAGGAAAACCGCTTTTAAAGCCGGAGCAGCAAGAGCAAGTTTTGGCTTATCTTGCTGACTCAGCCTCTAGCTCTTTTGCCTCCTCTCGTGAAACTGGTAAATGTCAAAGCAGCGCGTCGTTACTGGATGTTCAAAGGTCAGGGACAAGTCGCTTCCTTGTCCTCTTCAGCAAAAACAACAACAGAGAAGAATGCAGCAGGCGACACAACGGGTTACTCCATGGAGCTCTTTACACATACCGTCCCTGGCTTAGAAAGTGAAGCAGTTAACAGTCCATGCCCATTACAAGTTGAATCTGACATGGAGTGCACTGATGCACAGCCACAGCCAGACTACTATGCTGGTCCTTTGACTCAGACCACAACATTGCCCTCGCAGGGTGCTGATCAAGAATCAGACCCTGATGAGACTATGTTGCCCCATCACGAACGCTATACCACCGACCGACACGGTGACACAGACGAAGTTGCACACGAGCTACAAGAAGAGGTAATAGATGACCCAGTTCTTGACCCCGATTGGCAGCCATTGGGGGAACAGGGTGCAGGCGGCAGCAGTTCTGAAGCGGAGGAGGAGGGGCCGCAGCAGGCATCAACATCGCAACAGGTTCCATCTGCCGGGCCCGTATCTTGCCCAAAATGCGTGGCAAAGTCAAAACCTGTTGGAGGACAGCGTGGCCATCCGGTTAAAGCTCAGTCTGCAATGCCTGAAAAGGTATCCGATGCTAGAAAGAGTGCAGTCTGGCATTTTTTTAAACAACATCCAATTGATCAGCGCAAAGTCATCTGTCAAAAATGTTCAACTACCTTAAGCAGAGGACAGAATCTGAAAAGTCTCAATACAAGTTGCATGCATAGACATTTAACCACCATGCATTTGCAAGCCTGGACTAACTACCAAACGTCCCTTAAGGTTGTAGCACCCTCGGCCAATGAAGCTAGTCAGCAACGCAACATCCCTTCCGGCAGTGTAGGGCCACCATTTTCCGCACCACCTGCAGTATCTGTGCAGGTTTCTTTGCCAGGCCAAAGCAGTCAGGGTCAGGGAATCACCAGTTTCGTAGTAGGAAACACTGCATCTAGGGCACCGGCGGCAACAATACCATCTCCCACCGTCTCTCAGTCTGCCATGTCCACCGGCACCCCCGCTAGTTCCACGATCTCCAGCTCTCCAGTCCAGCTCACCCTACATGAGACTATGGTTAGAAAAAGGAAGTACTTAGCCTCGCATCCGCGTACACAGGGTTTGAACGCACACATAGCTAAACTAATCTCATTAGAGATGATGCCCTACCGGTTAGTTGAAAGCGAAGCTTTCAAAGCCCTGATGGACTACGCTGTACCACGCTACGAGCTACCCAGTCGACACTTCTTTTCCAGAAAAGCCATCCCAGCCCTCCACCAGCATGTTAAAGAGCGCATCGTCCATGCACTCAGGCAATCTGTGAGCACAAAGGTGCACCTGACAACAGATGCATGGACCAGTAGGCATGGCCAGGGACGTTACGTGTCCATCACGGCACACTGGGTAAATGTGGTGGATGCAGGGTCCACAGGGGACAGCAAGTTTGGGACAGTTCTGCCTAGCCCACGGTCTAGGAAACAATTGGCTGTAGCCGTTTGCACCCCCTCCTCCTCCTCTTCGTCCTCCTGCAGAAGCGAGAGCTCGTCCACAGACCGCAGTCGCACAACCACTCCATCCGCAGCTGCCACTGTTGCACACCAGGTCTCCCATTATGGGGCAGCTACTGGCAAACGTCAGCAGGCTGTATTGGCTTTGAAGTGTTTGGGCGACAACAGACACACCGCGGACGTTCTGTCCGAGTTCTTGCAGAAAGAAACGCAGTCGTGGCTGGGCACTGTAGATCTTGAGGCAGGCAAGGTAGTGAGTGATAACGGAAGGAATTTCATGGCTGCCATCTCCCTTTCCCAACTGAAACACATTCCTTGCCTGGCTCACACCTTAAACCTGGTGGTGCAGTGCTTCCTGAAAAGTTATCCGGGGTTATCCGACCTGCTCCTCAAAGTGCGTGGACTTTGCTCACATATCCGCCGTTCGCCCGTACACTCCAGCCGTATGCAGACCTATCAGCGTTCTTTGAACCTTCCCCAGCATCGCCTAATCATAGACGTTGCAACAAGGTGGAACTCAACACTGCACATGTTTCAGAGACTGTGTGAACAGAGGCGGGCTGTTATGTTTTTGTGGGAGGATACACATACACGGGCAGGCAGTAGGATGGCAGACATGGAGTTGTCAGGTGTGCAGTGGTCGAAGATTCAAGACATGTGTCAAGTCCTTCAGTGTTTTGAGGAATGCACACGGCTGGTTAGTGCAGACAACGCCATAATAAGCATGAGCATCCCCCTAATGCGTCTGCTGATGCAAAGTTTGACGCACATAAAGGATCAGACGTCTGCAGCTGAGGAAGAGGAAAGCCTTGATGACAGTCAGCCATTGTCTGGCCAGGGCAGTGTACAGGACGAGGTAGCGGGCGAAGAGGAGGAGGAGGACGAGGAGGATGATGGGGATGATTATATTTTTAATGAGGAAGCTTTTCCGGGGCCACTGGAAATTGGTGGCGCGGCAAGGCCGGGTTCTGGTTTTTTGATGGACACAAGTGACGTGGATTTGCCTGAAACTGCCCCTCAACCAAGCACAACCGCAGATTTGAGAACTGGAACTTTGGCCCACATGGCGGATTATGCCTTACGTATCCTCAAAAGGGACACACGCATAACTAAAATGATGAATGATGACGATTACTGGTTGGCCTGCCTCCTTAATCCTCGCTATAAAGGCAAATTGCAAAATATAATGCCACATGAGAACTTGGAACTAATATTAGCAACCAAACAATCAACTCTTGTTGACCGTTTGCTTCTGGCATTCCCTGCACACAGCGCCCGTGATCGTTCTCACACGAGCTGCAGGGGCCAGCAGACCAGGGGAGTTAGAGGGGCAGAAATCAGAAGTGGCGTTGGCCAGAAGGGTTTTCTGACCAGGTTGTGGAGTGATTTTGCTATGACCGCAGACAGGACAGGTACTGCAGCATCAATTCAAAGTGACAGGAGACAACATTTGTCCAGTATGGTTACAAACTATTTTTCATCCCTTATCGATGTTCTCCCTCAACCGTCATTCCCATTTGATTACTGGGCATCAAAATTAGACACCTGGCCAGAATTGGCAGAATATGCATTGCAGGAGCTTGCTTGCCCGGCAGCTAGTGTCCTATCAGAAAGAGTATTCAGTGCTGCAGGTTCAATACTAACAGAAAAAAGGACTTGTCTGGCTACCCAAAATGTAGATGATCTAACCTTCATTAAAATGAACCACAACTGGATTTCGAAATCTTTTGCCCCACCTTGCCCGGCTGACACCTAGCTTTCCTATGAAAAGGTCTTGCCTGTGGACTATTCTGAATGCCTTTTCCAATCTCGTAATTTTCTGCACCTGATTGTCCAGCATACGACATGTTTACACCTCACTAAATGGCCAAACTCCCCACACGGGGCCGTGGTATCGACACTTGGCGGCAGCACCCGTGAGAGTGCAGTTTGTCTGAAGAGGTGGGTGAGCCCGCTTTTGGTCGACGGCACTGCCACTGGGTCCCTCCTAGTACAATAAAGTGTCTCTGGCGGTGGTGGTGCGCACCCAACGTCAGACACACCGTTGTAATATGAGGGGCCCTGGGCCTGTACCGCCGGCCACAAGACAGTTCCCCCCCCTCAGCTCAAACAGTGCTCTACCACTTGCAAAATTATCTCACAGCTCCACCAATGTTTAGTCTATGCACTGACATCCTTCAATGCCTGCCACTGACAATACCATTGTATTGACATTTTTGTTATGTTAGGCCTTCGATGCCTGTCTGCGGTCACTCCTTCCACTAGGCCTCCACTGACCACACCACTGCTGCCCGTGTACCCCTGGAACCAATTTAAAATTGCCTACAGCCAGCCCAATTTTTGTATTTTAGGCCTTCGATGCCTGTCTGCGGTCACTCCTTCCACTAGGCCTCCACTGACCACACCACTGCTGCCCGTGTACCCCTGGAACCAATTTAAAATTGCCTACAGCCATGTGTTATTATTTTAGGCCTTCGATGCCTGTCTGCGGTCACTCCTTCCACTAGGCCTCCACTGACCACACCACTGCTGCCCGTGTACCCCTGGAACCAATTTAAAATTGCCTACAGCCATGTGTTATTATTTTAGGCCTTCGATTCCTGTCTGCGGTCACTCCTTCCACTAGGCCTCCACTGACCACACCACTGCTGCCCGTGTACCCCTGGAACCAATTTAAAATTGCCTACAGCCAGCCCAATTTTTTTATTTTAGGCCTTCGATGCCTGTCTGCGGTCACTCCTTCCACTAGGCCTCCACTGACCACACCACTGCTGCCCGTGTACCCCTGGAACCAATTTAAAATTGCCTACAGCCATGTGTTATTATTTTAGGCCTTCGATGCCTGTCTGCGGTCACTCCTTCCACTAGGCCTCCACTGACCACACCACTGCTGCCCGTGTACCCCTGGAACCAATTTAAAATTGCCTACAGCCATGTGTTATTATTTTAGGCCTTCGATGCCTGTCTGCGGTCACTCCTTCCACTAGGCCTCCACTGACCACACCACTGCTGCCCGTGTACCCCTGGAACCAATTTAAAATTGCCTACAGCCAGCCCAATTTTTTTATTTTAGGCCTTCGATGCCTGTCTGCGGTCACTCCTTCCACTAGGCCTCCACTGACCACACCACTGCTGCCCGTGTACCCCTGGAACCAATTTAAAATTGCCTACAGCCATGTGTTATTATTTTAGGCCTTCGATGCCTGTCTGCGGTCACTCCTTCCACTAGGCCTCCACTGACCACACCACTGCTGCCCGTGTACCCCTGGAACCAATTTAAAATTGCCTACAGCCATGGGTTATTATTTTAGGCCTTCGATGCCTGTCTGCGGTCACTCCTTCCACTAGGCCTCCACTGACCACACCACTGCTGCCCGTGTACCCCTGGAACCAATTTAAAATTGCCTACAGCCATGTGTTATTATCTTAGGCCTTCGATGCCTGTCTGCGGTCACTCCTTCCACTAGGCCTCCACTGACCACACCACTGCTGCCCGTGTACCCCTGGAACCAATTTAAAATTGCCTACAGCCATGTGTTATTATTTTAGGCCTTCGATGCCTGTCTGCGGTCACTCCTTCCACTAGGCCTCCACTGACCACACCACTGCTGCCCGTGTACCCCTGGAACCAATTTAAAATTGCCTACAGCCAGCCCAATTTTTTTATTTTAGGCCTTCGATGCCTGTCTGCGGTCACTCCTTCCACTAGGCCTCCACTGACCACACCACTGCTGCCCATGTACCCCTGGAACCAATTTAAAATTGCCTACAGCCAGCCCAATTTTTTTATTTTAGGCCTTCGATGCCTGTCTGCGGTCACTCCTTCCACTAGGCCTCCACTGACCACACCACTGCTGCCTGTGTACCCCTGGTACCAATTTAAAATTGCCTACAGCCATGTGTTATTATTTTAGGCCTTCGATGCCTGTCTGCGGTCACTCCTTCCACTAGGCCTCCACTGACCACACCACTGCTGCCCGTGTACCCCTGGAACCAATTTAAAATTGCCTACAGCCATGTGTTATTATTTTAGGCCTTCGATTCCTGTCTGCGGTCACTCCTTCCACTAGGCCTCCACTGACCACACCACTGCTGCCCGTGTACCCCTGGAACCAATTTAAAATTGCCTACAGCCAGCCCAATTTTTTTATTTTAGGCCTTCGATGCCTGTCTGCGGTCACTCCTTCCACTAGGCCTCCACTGACCACACCACTGCTGCCCGTGTACCCCTGGAACCAATTTAAAATTGCCTACAGCCATGTGTTATTATTTTAGGCCTTCGATGCCTGTCTGCGGTCACTCCTTCCACTAGGCCTCCACTGACCACACCACTGCTGCCCGTGTACCCCTGGAACCAATTTAAAATTGCCTACAGCCATGTGTTATTATTTTAGGCCTTCGATGCCTGTCTGCGGTCACTCCTTCCACTAGGCCTCCACTGACCACACCACTGCTGCCCGTGTACCCCTGGAACCAATTTAAAATTGCCTACAGCCAGCCCAATTTTTTTATTTTAGGCCTTCGATGCCTGTCTGCGGTCACTCCTTCCACTAGGCCTCCACTGACCACACCACTGCTGCCCGTGTACCCCTGGAACCAATTTAAAATTGCCTACAGCCATGTGTTATTATTTTAGGCCTTCGATGCCTGTCTGCGGTCACTCCTTCCACTAGGCCTCCACTGACCACACCACTGCTGCCCGTGTACCCCTGGAACCAATTTAAAATTGCCTACAGCCATGGGTTATTATTTTAGGCCTTCGATGCCTGTCTGCGGTCACTCCTTCCACTAGGCCTCCACTGACCACACCACTGCTGCCCGTGTACCCCTGGAACCAATTTAAAATTGCCTACAGCCATGTGTTATTATCTTAGGCCTTCGATGCCTGTCTGCGGTCACTCCTTCCACTAGGCCTCCACTGACCACACCACTGCTGCCCGTGTACCCCTGGAACCAATTTAAAATTGCCTACAGCCATGTGTTATTATTTTAGGCCTTCGATGCCTGTCTGCGGTCACTCCTTCCACTAGGCCTCCACTGACCACACCACTGCTGCCCGTGTACCCCTGGAACCAATTTAAAATTGCCTACAGCCAGCCCAATTTTTTTATTTTAGGCCTTCGATGCCTGTCTGCGGTCACTCCTTCCACTAGGCCTCCACTGACCACACCACTGCTGCCCATGTACTCCTGGAACCAATTTAAAATTGCCTACAGCCAGCCCAATTTTTTTATTTTAGGCCTTCGATGCCTGTCTGCGGTCACTCCTTCCACTAGGCCTCCACTGACCACACCACTGCTGCCTGTGTACCCCTGGTACCAATTTAAAATTGCCTACAGCCATGTGTTATTATTTTAGGCCTTCGATGCCTGTCTGCGGTCACTCCTTCCACTAGGCCTCCACTGACCACACCACTGCTGCCCGTGTACCCCTGGAACCAATTTAAAATTGCCTACAGCCATGTGTTATTATTTTAGGCCTTCGATGCCTGTCTGCGGTCACTCCTTCCACTAGGCCTCCACTGACCACACCACTGCTGCCCGTGTACCCCTGGAACCAATTTAAAATTGCCTACAGCCATGTGTTATTATTTTAGGCCTTCGATGCCTGTCTGCGGTCACTCCTTCCACTAGGCCTCCACTGACCACACCACTGCTGCCCATGTACCCCTGGAACCAATTTAAAATTGCCTACAGCCAGCCCAATTTTTTTATTTTAGGCCTTCGATGCCTGTCTGCGGTCACTCCTTCCACTAGGCCTCCACTGACCACACCACTGCTGCCCGTGTACCCCTGGAACCAATTTAAAATTGCCTACAGCCATGTGTTATTATTTTAGGCCTTCGATGCCTGTCTGCGGTCACTCCTTCCACTAGGCCTCCACTGACCACACCACTGCTGCCCGTGTACCCCTGGAACCAATTTAAAATTGCCTACAGCCATGTGTTATTATTTTAGGCCTTCGATGCCTGTCTGCGGTCACTCCTTCCACTAGGCCTCCACTGACCACACCACTGCTGCCCGTGTACCCCTGGAACCAATTTAAAATTGCCTACAGCCATGTGTTATTATTTTAGGCCTTCGATGCCTGTCTGCGGTCACTCCTTCCACTAGGCCTCCACTGACCACACCACTGCTGCCCGTGTACCCCTGGAACCAATTTAAAATTGCCTACAGCCAGCCCAATTTTTTTATTTTAGGCCTTCGATGCCTGTCTGCGGTCACTCCTTCCAATAGGCCTCCACTGACCACACCACTGCTGCCCGTGTACCCCTGGAACCAATTTAAAATTGCCTACAGCCATGTGTTATTATTTTAGGCCTTCGATGCCTGTCTGCGGTCACTCCTTCCACTAGGCCTCCACTGACCACACCACTGCTGCCCGTGTACCCCTGGAACCAATTTAAAATTGCCTACAGCCATGTGTTATTATTTTAGGCCTTCGATGCCTGTCTGCGGTCACTCCTTCCACTAGGCCTCCACTGACCACACCACTGCTGCCCGTGTACCCCTGGAACCAATTTAAAATTGCCTACAGCCATGTGTTATTATTTTAGGCCTTCGATGCCTGTCTGCGGTCACTCCTTCCACTAGGCCTCCACTGACCACACCACTGCTGCCCGTGTACCCCTGGAACCAATTTAAAATTGCCTACAGCCATGTGTTATTATTTTAGGCCTTCGATGCCTGTCTGCGGTCACTCCTTCCACTAGGCCTCCACTGACCACACCACTGCTGCCCGTGTACCCCTGGAACCAATTTAAAATTGCCTACAGCCATGTGTTATTATTTTAGGCCTTCGATGCCTGTCTGCGGTCACTCCTTCCACTAGGCCTCCACTGACCACACCACTGCTGCCCGTGTACCCCTGGAACCAATTTAAAATTGCCTACAGCCATGTGTTATTATTTTAGGCCTTCGATGCCTGTCTGCGGTCACTCCTTCCACTAGGCCTCCACTGACCACACCACTGCTGCCCGTGTACCCCTGGAACCAATTTAAAATTGCCTACAGCCATGTGTTATTATTTTAGGCCTTCGATGCCTGTCTGCGGTCACTCCTTCCACTAGGCCTCCACTGACCACACCACTGCTGCCCGTGTACCCCTGGAACCAATTTAAAATTGCCTACAGCCAGCCCAATTTTTTTATTTTAGGCCTTCGATGCCTGTCTGCGGTCACTCCTTCCACTAGGCCTCCACTGACCACACCACTGCTGCCCGTGTACCCCTGGAACCAATTTAAAATTGCCTACAGCCATGTGTTATTATTTTAGGCCTTCGATGCCTGTCTGCGGTCACTCCTTCCACTAGGACTCCACTGACCACACCACTGCTGCCCGTGTACCCCTGGAACCAATTTAAAATTGCCTACAGCCATGTGTTATTATTTTAGGCCTTCGATGCCTGTCTGCGGTCACTCCTTCCACTAGGCCTCCACTGACCACACCACTGCTGCCCGTGTACCCCTGGAACCAATTTAAAATTGCCTACAGCCAGCCCAATTTTTTTATTTTAGGCCTTCGATGCCTGTCTGCGGTCACTCCTTCCACTAGGCCTCCACTGACCACACCACTGCTGCCCGTGTACCCCTGGAACCAATTTAAAATTGCCTACAGCCATGTGTTATTATTTTAGGCCTTCGATGCCTGTCTGCGGTCACTCCTTCCACTAGGCCTCCACTGACCACACCACTGCTGCCCGTGTACCCCTGGAACCAATTTAAAATTGCCTACAGCCATGTGTTATTATTTTAGGCCTTCGATGCCTGTCTGCGGTCACTCCTTCCACTAGGCCTCCACTGACCACACCACTGCTGCCCGTGTACCCCTGGAACCAATTTAAAATTGCCTACAGCCATGTGTTATTATTTTAGGCCTTCGATGCCTGTCTGCGGTCACTCCTTCCACTAGGCCTCCACTGACCACACCACTGCTGCCCGTGTACCCCTGGAACCAATTTAAAATTGCCTACAGCCATGTGTTATTATTTTAGGCCTTCGATGCCTGTCTGCGGTCACTCCTTCCACTAGGCCTCCACTGACCACACCACTGCTGCCCGTGTACCCCTGGAACCAATTTAAAATTGCCTACAGCCAGCCCAATTTTTTTATTTTAGGCCTTCGATGCCTGTCTGCGGTCACTCCTTCCACTAGGCCTCCACTGACCACACCACTGCTGCCCGTGTACCCCTGGAACCAATTTAAAATTGCCTACAGCCATGTGTTTTTATTTTAGGCCTTCGATGCCTGTCTGCGGTCACTCCTTCCACTAGGCCTCCACTGACCACACCACTGCTGCCCGTGTACCCCTGGAACCAATTTAAAATTGCCTACAGCCATGTGTTATTATTTTAGGCCTTCGATGCCTGTCTGCGGTCACTCCTTCCACTAGGCCTCCACTGACCACACCACTGCTGCCCGTGTACCCCTGGAACCAATTTAAAATTGCCTACAGCCATGTGTTATTATTTTAGGCCTTCGATGCCTGTCTGCGGTCACTCCTTCCACTAGGCCTCCAATGACCACACCACTGCTGCCCGTGTACCCCTGGAACCAATTTAAAACTGCCTACAGCCAGCCCAATTTTTTTATTTTAGGCCTTCGATGCCTGTCTGCGGTCACTCCTTCCACTAGGCCTCCACTGACCACACCACTGCTGCCCGTGTACCCCTGGAACCAATTTAAAATTGCCTACAGCCATGTGTTATTATTTTAGGCCTTCGATGCCTGTCTGCGGTCACTCCTTCCACTAGGCCTCCACTGACCACACCACTGCTGCCCGTGTACCCCTGGAACCAATTTAAAATTGCCTACAGCCATGTGTTATTATTTTAAGCCTTCGATGCCTGTCTGCGGTCACTCCTTCCACTAGGCCTCCACTGACCACACCACTGCTGCCCGTGTACCCCTGGAACCAATTTAAAATTGCCTACAGCCATGTGTTATTATTTTAGGCCTTCGATGCCTGTCTGCGGTCACTCCTTCCACTAGGCCTCCACTGACCACACCACTGCTGCCCGTGTACCCCTGGAACCAATTTAAAATTGCCTACAGCCATGTGTTATTATTTTAGGCCTTCGATGCCTGTCTGCGGTCACTCCTTCCACTAGGCCTCCACTGACCACACCACTGCTGCCCGTGTACCCCTGGAACCAATTTAAAATTGCCTACAGCCATGTGTTATTATTTTAGGCCTTCGATGCCTGTCTGCGGTCACTCCTTCCACTAGGCCTCCACTGACCACACCACTGCTGCCCGTGTACCCCTGGAACCAATTTAAAACTGCCTACAGCCAGCCCAATTTTTTTATTTTAGGCCTTCGATGCCTGTCTGCGGTCACTCCTTCCACTAGGCCTCCACTGACCACACCACTGCTGCCCGTGTACCCCTGGAACCAATTTAAAATTGACTACAGCCATGTGTTATTGTTTTAGGCCTTCGATGCCTGTCTGCGGTCACTCCTTCCACTAGGCCTCCACTGACCACACCACTGCTGCCCGTGTACCCCTGGAACCAATTTAAAATTGCCTACAGCCATGTGTTATTATTTTAAGCCTTCGATGCCTGTCTGCGGTCACTCCTTCCACTAGGCCTCCACTGACCACACCACTGCTGCCCGTGTACCCCTGGAACCAATTTAAAATTGCCTACAGCCATGTGTTATTATTTTAGGCCTTCGATGCCTGTCTGCGGTCACTCCTTCCACTAGGCCTCCACTGACCACACCACTGCTGCCCGTGTACACCTGGAACCAATTTAAAATTGCCTACAGCCATGTGTTATTATTTTAGGCCTTCGATGCCTGTCTGCGGTCACTCCTTCCACTAGGCCTCCACTGACCACACCACTGCTGCCCGTGTACCACTGGAACCAATTTAAAATTGCCTACAGCCATGTGTTATTATTTTAGGCCTTCGATGCCTGTCTGCGGTCACTCCTTCCACTAGGCCTCCACTGACCACACCACTGCTGCCCGTGTACCCCTGGAACCAATTTAAAATTGCCTACAGCCATGTGTTATTATTTTAGGCCTTCGATGCCTGTCTGCGGTCACTCCTTCCACTAGGCCTCCACTGACCACACCACTGCTGCCCGTGTACCCCTGGAACCAATTTAAAATTGCCTACAGCCATGTGTTATTATTTTAGGCCTTCGATGCCTGTCTGCGGTCACTCCTTCCACTAGGCCTCCACTGACCACACCACTGCTGCCCGTGTACCCCTGGAACCAATTTAAAATTGCCTACAGCCAGCCCAATTTTTTTATTTTAGGCCTTCGATGCCTGTCTGCGGTCACTCCTTCCACTAGGCCTCCACTGACCACACCACTGCTGCCTGTGTACCCCTGGAACCAATTTAAAATTGCCTACAGCCATGTGTTATTATTTTAGGCCTTCGATGCCTGTCTGCGGTCACTCCTTCCACTAGGCCTCCACTGACCACACCACTGCTGCCCGTGTACCCCTGGAACCAATTTAAAATTGCCTACAGCCATGTGTTATTATTTTAGGCCTTCGATGCCTGTCTGCGGTCACTCCTTCCACTAGGCCTCCACTGACCACACCACTGCTGCCCGTGTACCCCTGGAACCAATTTAAAATTGCCTACAGCCAGCCCAATTTTTTTTATTTTAGGCCTTCGATGCCTGTCTGCGGTCACTCCTTCCACTAGGCCTCCACTGACCACACCACTGCTGCCCGTGTACCCCTGGAACCAATTTAAAATTGCCTACAGCCATGTGTTATTATTTTAGGCCTTCGATGCCTGTCTGCGGTCACTCCTTCCACTAGGCCTCCACTGACCACACCACTGCTGCCCGTGTACCCCTGGAACCAATTTAAAATTGCCTACAGCCATGTGTTATTATTTTAGGCCTTCGATGCCTGTCTGCGGTCACTCCTTCCACTAGGCCTCCACTGACCACACCACTGCTGCCCGTGTACCCCTGGAACCAATTTAAAATTGCCTACAGCCATTTGTTATTATTTTAGGCCTTCGATGCCTGTCTGCGGTCACTCCTTCCACTAGGCCTCCACTGACCACACCACTGCTGCCCGTGTACCCCTGGAACCAATTTAAAATTGCCTACAGCCATGTGTTATTATTTTAGGCCTTCGATGCCTGTCTGCGGTCACTCCTTCCACTAGGCCTCCACTGACCACATTACTGCTGCCCGTGTACCCCTGGAACCAATTTAAAATTGCCTACAGCCAGCCCAATTTTTTTTATTTTAGGCCTTCGATGCCTGTCTGCGGTCACTCCTTCCACTAGGCCTCCACTGACCACACCACTGCTGCCCGTGTACCCCTGGAACCAATTTAAAATTGCCTACAGCCATGTGTTATTATTTTAGGCCTTCGATGCCTGTCTGCGGTCACTCCTTCCACTAGGCCTCCACTGACCACACCACTGCTGCCCGTGTACCCCTGGAACCAATTTAAAATTGCCTACAGCCATGTGTTATTATTTTAGGCCTTCGATGCCTGTCTGCGGTCACTCCTTCCACTAGGCCTCCACTGACCACACCACTGCTGCCCGTGTACCCCTGGAACCAATTTAAAATTGCCTACAGCCATGTGTTATTATTTTAGGCCTTCGATGCCTGTCTGCGGTCACTCCTTCCACTAGGCCTCCACTGACCACACCACTGCTGCCCGTGTACCCCTGGAACCAATTTAAAATTGCCTACAGCCATGTGTTATTATTTTAGGCCTTCGATGCCTGTCTGCGGTCACTCCTTCCACTAGGCCTCCACTGACCACACCACTGCTGCCCGTGTACCCCTGGAACCAATTTAAAATTGCCTACAGCCATGTGTTATTATTATAGGCCTTCGATGCCTGTCTGCGGTCACTCCTTCCACTAGGCCTCCACTGACCACACCACTGCTGCCCGTGTACCCCTGGAACCAATTTAAAATTGCCTACAGCCATGTGTTATTATTTTAGGCCTTCGATGCCTGTCTGCGGTCACTCCTTCCACTAGGCCTCCACTGACCACACCACTGCTGCCCGTGTACCCCTGGAACCAATTTAAAATTGCCTACAGCCATGTGTTATTATTTTAGGCCTTCGATGCCTGTCTGCGGTCACTCCTTCCACTAGGCCTCCACTGACCACACCACTGCTGCCCGTGTACCCCTGGAACCAATTTAAAATTGCCTACAGCCATGTGTTATTATTTTAGGCCTTCGATGCCTGTCTGCGGTCACTCCTTCCACTAGGCCTCCACTGACCACACCACTGCTGCCCGTGTATCCCTGGAACCAATTTAAAATTGCCTACAGCCATGTGTTATTATTTTAGGCCTTCGATGCCTGTCTGCGGTCACTCCTTCCACTAGGCCTCCACTGACCACACTACTGCTGCCCGTGTACCCCTGGAACCAATTTAAAATTGCCTACAGCCATGTGTTATTATTTTAGGCCTTCGATGCCTGTCTGCGGTCACTCCTTCCACTAGGCCTCCACTGACCACACCACTGCTGCCCGTGTACCCCTGGAACCAATTTAAAATTGCCTACAGCCAGCCCAATTTTTTTATTTTAGGCCTTCGATGCCTGTCTGCGGTCACTCCTTCCACTAGGCCTCCACTGACCACACCACTGCTGCCCGTGTACCCCTGGAACCAATTTAAAATTGTCTACAGCCATGTGTTATTATTTTAGGCCTTCGATGCCTGTCTGCGGTCACTCCTTCCACTAGGCCTCCACTGACCACACCACTGCTGCCCGTGTACCCCTGGAACCAATTTAAAATTGCCTACAGCCATGTGTTATTATTTTAGGCCTTCGATGCCTGTCTGCGGTCACTCCTTCCACTAGGCCTCCACTGACCACACCACTGCTGCCCGTGTACCCCTGGAACCAATTTAAAATTGCCTACAGCCATGTGTTATTATTTTAGGCCTTCGATGCCTGTCTGCGGTCACTCCTTCCACTAGGCCTCCACTGACCACACCACTGCTGCCCATGTACCCCTGGAACTAATTTAAAATTGCCTACAGCCGTGTGTTATTATTTTAGGCCTTCGATGCCTGTCTGCGGTCACTCCTTCCACTAGGCCTCCACTGACCACACCACTGCTGCCCGTGTACCCCTGGAACCAATTTAAAATTGCCTACAGCCATGTGTTATTATTTTAGGCCTTCGATGCCTGTCTGCGGTCACTCCTTCCACTAGGCCTCCACTGACCACACCACTGCTGCCCGTGTACCCCTGGAACCAATTTAAAATTGCCTACAGCCATGTGTTATTATTTTAGGCCTTCGATGCCTGTCTGCGGTCACTCCTTCCACTAGGCCTCCACTGACCACACCACTGCTGCCCGTGTATCCCTGGAACCAATTTAAAATTGCCTACAGCCATGTGTTATTATTTTAGGCCTTCGATGCCTGTCTGCGGTCACTCCTTCCACTAGGCCTCCACTGACCACACTACTGCTGCCCGTGTACCCCTGGAACCAATTTAAAATTGCCTACAGCCATGTGTTATTATTTTAGGCCTTCGATGCCTGTCTGCGGTCACTCCTTCCACTAGGCCTCCACTGACCACACCACTGCTGCCCGTGTACCCCTGGAACCAATTTAAAATTGCCTACAGCCAGCCCAATTTTTTTATTTTAGGCCTTCGATGCCTGTCTGCGGTCACTCCTTCCACTAGGCCTCCACTGACCACATTACTGCTGCCCGTGTACCCCTGGAACCAATTTAAAATTGCCTACAGCCAGCCCAATTTTTTTTATTTTAGGCCTTCGATGCCTGTCTGCGGTCACTCCTTCCACTAGGCCTCCACTGACCACACCACTGCTGCCCGTGTACCCCTGGAACCAATTTAAAATTGCCTACAGCCATGTGTTATTATTTTAGGCCTTCGATGCCTGTCTGCGGTCACTCCTTCCACTAGGCCTCCACTGACCACACCACTGCTGCCCGTGTACCCCTGGAACCAATTTAAAATTGCCTACAGCCATGTGTTATTATTTTAGGCCTTCGATGCCTGTCTGCGGTCACTCCTTCCACTAGGCCTCCACTGACCACACCACTGCTGCCCGTGTACCCCTGGAACCAATTTAAAATTGCCTACAGCCATGTGTTATTATTTTAGGCCTTCGATGCCTGTCTGCGGTCACTCCTTCCACTAGGCCTCCACTGACCACACCACTGCTGCCCGTGTACCCCTGGAACCAATTTAAAATTGCCTACAGCCATGTGTTATTATTTTAGGCCTTCGATGCCTGTCTGCGGTCACTCCTTCCACTAGGCCTCCACTGACCACACCACTGCTGCCCGTGTACCCCTGGAACCAATTTAAAATTGCCTACAGCCATGTGTTATTATTATAGGCCTTCGATGCCTGTCTGCGGTCACTCCTTCCACTAGGCCTCCACTGACCACACCACTGCTGCCCGTGTACCCCTGGAACCAATTTAAAATTGCCTACAGCCATGTGTTATTATTTTAGGCCTTCGATGCCTGTCTGCGGTCACTCCTTCCACTAGGCCTCCACTGACCACACCACTGCTGCCCGTGTACCCCTGGAACCAATTTAAAATTGCCTACAGCCATGTGTTATTATTTTAGGCCTTCGATGCCTGTCTGCGGTCACTCCTTCCACTAGGCCTCCACTGACCACACCACTGCTGCCCGTGTACCCCTGGAACCAATTTAAAATTGCCTACAGCCATGTGTTATTATTTTAGGCCTTCGATGCCTGTCTGCGGTCACTCCTTCCACTAGGCCTCCACTGACCACACCACTGCTGCCCGTGTATCCCTGGAACCAATTTAAAATTGCCTACAGCCATGTGTTATTATTTTAGGCCTTCGATGCCTGTCTGCGGTCACTCCTTCCACTAGGCCTCCACTGACCACACTACTGCTGCCCGTGTACCCCTGGAACCAATTTAAAATTGCCTACAGCCATGTGTTATTATTTTAGGCCTTCGATGCCTGTCTGCGGTCACTCCTTCCACTAGGCCTCCACTGACCACACCACTGCTGCCCGTGTACCCCTGGAACCAATTTAAAATTGCCTACAGCCAGCCCAATTTTTTTATTTTAGGCCTTCGATGCCTGTCTGCGGTCACTCCTTCCACTAGGCCTCCACTGACCACACCACTGCTGCCCGTGTACCCCTGGAACCAATTTAAAATTGTCTACAGCCATGTGTTATTATTTTAGGCCTTCGATGCCTGTCTGCGGTCACTCCTTCCACTAGGCCTCCACTGACCACACCACTGCTGCCCGTGTACCCCTGGAACCAATTTAAAATTGCCTACAGCCATGTGTTATTATTTTAGGCCTTCGATGCCTGTCTGCGGTCACTCCTTCCACTAGGCCTCCACTGACCACACCACTGCTGCCCGTGTACCCCTGGAACCAATTTAAAATTGCCTACAGCCATGTGTTATTATTTTAGGCCTTCGATGCCTGTCTGCGGTCACTCCTTCCACTAGGCCTCCACTGACCACACCACTGCTGCCCATGTACCCCTGGAACTAATTTAAAATTGCCTACAGCCGTGTGTTATTATTTTAGGCCTTCGATGCCTGTCTGCGGTCACTCCTTCCACTAGGCCTCCACTGACCACACCACTGCTGCCCGTGTACCCCTGGAACCAATTTAAAATTGCCTACAGCCATGTGTTATTATTTTAGGCCTTCGATGCCTGTCTGCGGTCACTCCTTCCACTAGGCCTCCACTGACCACACCACTGCTGCCCGTGTACCCCTGGAACCAATTTAAAATTGCCTACAGCCATGTGTTATTATTTTAGGCCTTCGATGCCTGTCTGCGGTCACTCCTTCCACTAGGCCTCCACTGACCACACCACTGCTGCCCGTGTACCCCTGGAACCAATTTAAAATTGCCTACAGCCATGTGTTATTATTTTAGGCCTTCGATGCCTGTCTGCGGTCACTCCTTCCACTAGGCCTCCACTGACCACACCACTGCTGCCCGTGTACCCCTGGAACCAATTTAAAATTGCCTACAGCCATGTGTTATTATTTTAGGCCTTCGATGCCTGTCTGCGGTCACTCCTTCCACTAGGCCTCCACTGACCACACCACTGCTGCCCGTGTACCCCTGGAACCAATTTAAAATTGCCTACAGCCAGCCCAATTTTTTTATTTTAGGCCTTCGATGCCTGTCTGCGGTCACTCCTTCCACTAGGCCTCCACTGACCACACCACTGCTGCCCGTGTACCCCTGGAACCAACATCAGAAAATATAAAAATAAGTATTTTGCTTATAAAAAAGAAAATACTGGAGAGATATCAAATGCAGACATTTTAACATTAAAAACAAACACATACAACAAAAATCTGGTACAGTACTAAAAATGGCCACCAGCTACAATAACTTTCTCCTGCAAGTAGTTAACTGAAAGGTTTTTTCAATTTTAAACACAGATATGGCATCCACCGAGTGTTGTCCTGTCGCGTCTTCTTTATATTATTGCCAAGAAGATGCAAAACAATGAAAATAATAAAATCATTATTTACCAAAAAAATAGAGTAAGTCAAAACCACATTGCAAATAAACATTCATTACAAATAAAGAAGCAGGGCGCGTCCGAGGGTGAGTATATACCTAATAAAAATATAATCACCCTCGGACGCGCCCTGCTTCTTTCCGACAGCCTTCCTTCCTAAGAATCAGCCCTTCCGTGGTGTAGAGAGAGGGTTTGTTACACTCCAAGGTGTTCCCCAGGTTGCCTTTCCTGAGCTTCGATCTTCCGGCTCTCGTTTAGTAGTTGTTGGAAACTACGCTGCATTAGGCCTACAAATTGGGTATGGGGTGTAGAGAGATGGTGTGTTCCACTCCAAGGTGTTCTCCAGGTTGCCTTTCCTGAGCTTCGATCTTCCGGCTCTTGTTTAGTAGTTGTTGGAAACTACGCTGCATTAGGCCTACAAATTGGGTATGGGGTGTAGAGAGATGGTGTGTTCCACTGTAGAGAGATGGTGTGTTCCACTCCAAGGTGTTCCCCAGGTTTCCTCGCCAATGCTTCGATCATCATGCTCTCGTTTAGTAGTTGTTGGAAACTACGCTGCATTAGGCCTACAAATTGGGTATGGGGTGTAGAGAGATGGTGTGTTCCACTCCAAGGTGTTCCCCAGGTTTCCTCGCCAATGCTTCGATCATCATGCTCTCGTTTAGTAGTTGTTGGAAACTACGCTGCATTAGGCCTACAAATTGGGTATGGGGTGCAGAGAGATGGTGTGTTCCACTCCAAGGTGTTCCCCAGGTTTCCTCGCCAATGCTTTGATCATCATGCTCTCGTTTAGTAGTTGTTGGAAACTACGCTGCATTGGGCCTACAAATTGGGTATGGGGTGTAGAGAGATGGTGTGTTCCACTCCAAGGTGTTCCCCAGGTTTCCTCGCCAATGCTTCGATCATCATGCTCTCGTTTAGTAGTTGTTGGAAACTACGCTGCATTAGGCCTACAAATTGGGTATGGGGTGCAGAGAGATTGTGTGTTCCACTCCAAGGTGTTCCCCAGGTTTCCTCGCCAATGCTTCGATCATCATGCTCTCGTTTAGTAGTTGTTGGAAACTACGCTGCATTGGGCCTACAAATTGGGTATGGGGTGTAGAGAGATGGTGTGTTCCACTCCAAGGTGTTCTCCAGGTTGCCTTTCCTGAGCTTCGATCTTCCGGCTCTCGTTTAGTAGTTGTTGGAAACTACGCTGCATTAGGCCTACAAATTGGGTATGGGGTGTAGAGAGATGGTGTGTTCCACTGTAGAGAGATGGTGTGTTCCACTCCAAGGTGTTCCCCAGGTTTCCTCGCCAATGCTTCGATCATCATGCTCTCGTTTAGTAGTTGTTGGAAACTACGCTGCATTAGGCCTACAAATTGGGTATGGGGTGTAGAGAGATGGTGTGTTCCACTCCAAGGTGTTCCCCAGGTTTCCTCGCCAATGCTTCGATCATCATGCTCTCGTTTAGTAGTTGTTGGAAACTACGCTGCATTAGGCCTACAAATTGGGTATGGGGTGTAGAGAGATGGTGTGTTCCACTCCAAGGTGTTCCCCAGGTTTCCTCGCCAATGCTTCGATCATCATGCTCTCGTTTAGTAGTTGTTGGAAACTACGCTGCATTAGACCTACAAATTGGGTATGGGGTGTAGAGAGATGGTGTGTTCCACTCCAAGGTGTTCTCCAGGTTGCCTTTCCTGAACTTCTATCTTCAGGCTCTCATTAAATTGTGGTTAAACGGAACAACTGCATTTGGCGTACTAGTTCGTTTGGGGCCTACTATCGGTGTCTGCCGCTCCTTGCTGTTCTCCTGGTTTCCTGTCCTGAAATTCCGTTTTCAGGCGCTCGTTAAGTAGTTGTTAATGTTAGACTGCATTTGGCCTACTAGTTGGGTTGGGGCCTACTATCGGTGTCTGCCACTCCTTGCTGTTCTCCTCCACTGAACAAAGCTGTGCCGCCTGTTTACTACTGTTGCCAATTTTGAACTGCATTTCGACTACTTACTGATTTGGGCCTACTCTCTGTGTCAGCCTCTCATTCCAGTTGTCCTCCACTGCAATGCCCCCTGGTTATTCCTGTGTTACCAATTTTGAACTGCATTTAGCCCACTTTATTATTTGGGCCTATATCTGTGTTTCCTCCTCATCCTGCCCATTGCCCAGCCAGTGATAGATGAGTCTGCTGGTACATTGACCCATAACGCAACATTCCCCGTGCACGCTACACAACAACATTGTGACCCTGCTGAAAGTCAGGTTGCTCTTCCCGCATACCATACCACCTTACACGGGGACAAAGAGGAAGGTGCAGATGAAAGTGCAGGTTCCTTCATCAGGTGGGGGGAGGAATACTAGTTGGCGACGTCACTGGCACAGGGCCTCTCATAGTACGCAAAAGTGTTGCTGCCGGTGGGAGGCGCCCCCGCCGTGCAAACACACCGCTGTACTTTGAGGGGCCCTGTGCCAGTGCCAATGCCAACGAGTGGGCCCCCCCTGCTTGCTCAGGATCACAGCACTTGCAAAGTTGAAATACTTACCTCTCCCCGCTCCACTGCCGTGACGTGGTCCAGATTTCCTGGGCCCACTAATTACTTGAACCAGCCCTACCCACCACAACTTTAGCCAAATGACCCCCAATTTCAAATGCCTTCCAATTATTATAAGGTAAATTACGCTTGACAAGCTTCATTAAGAAGAATGGATGGTTTTGACATTAAAATGGGCACTCTAGGTGTTTTCCTGGCCCCCACTCACTGCCGACTATGCTGCCCCATTGACTTGCATTGGGTTTCGTGTTTCGGTCGATCCCGACTTTACGTCATAATCGGCCGATTTCACTCGACCCGACTTTTGAGATAGTCGGGTTTCGCGAAACCCGGCTCGACTCTAAAAAGGTCAAGGTCGCTCAACTCTACCAAACATGTATAGGTTATTTTTAATTTTAGTGGAGAAAAAAAATCCAAATTTTGGTTAAAAAATAAAAAAAAAATTAAAAATAAATGTTGACATCTGGGGAAGAGTGAGGGCTTATTTTTTTGCTTGCCGAGCTGACGTTTTTCTTGATACCATTTTGGCGAAGATACGATCTTTTGATCGCCCATTGCTTCATTTTATTGCAGTGTGGCGGTGACCAAAAACACTTAATTTTGATGCTTTGGATTTTTTCTTGTTACGCCGTTTAGCGTTTGGGTTAATTTTTTTTTATATTGATTGCAATTTTGAACGCGGCGATACCAAATATGTGTATATTTGATTTTTTTTTTTAAATTGTTTCATTTTGAATGGGGGTGATTTGAGCTTTTGTTTTTGTTTTTTTTTTTAAATATTTTTAAAAACTTTTTTTTACTTTTTGCATGCTTCAATAGTCTTCATGGGAGACTAGAAGCTGCAGTTAACAACTCTAGCGAACAGCCAAACATATGATCACCAAGTGACCCCTTCCACTAGTAAGCATGAGACCAATAGAGCACAAGGAAGGTGCAAATATGTAAAAAGATATAAATTTATTAAACAAACATATAAAGACATATATACTCAAAATATTAGAGATTATAAATACACATACAATAACACGTCATTGCCCTGGATTAAGGGGTGGAGCAAGATAGGCTGTATGTAAGAGAAAAACGCAGTTGTCTGATCACCTCTGATGCATACAGGCGATGATCAGATCATCTGTGTAGAAGAAATGCTCACTTGCTATGAGCGTTGACCACCGGGCGGTGCTCATAGCAATCCAGCTATTATTATTATTTATTATTATTATTAGAGCGCATTTTATTCCATGGCGCTTTACATGTGATGAGGGGTGTACATAATAAAAACAAGTACAATAATCTTGAACAATACAAGTCATAACTGGTACAGGAGAAGAGAGGACCCTGCCCGCGAGGGCTCACAATCTACAAGGGATGGGTGAGGATACAGTAGGTGAGGGTAGAGATGGTCATGCAGCGGTTTGGTCGATTGGTGGTTACTGCAGTTTGTAGGCTTGTCGGAAGAGGTGGGTCTTCAGGTTCTTTTTGAAGGTTTTGATGGTAGGTGAGAGTCTGATATGTTGTGCTAGAGAGTTCCAGAGTAGGGGTGATGCGCCAGAGAAATCTTTTATGCGATTGTGGGAAGAGGAAATAAGAGGGGAGTAGAGAAGGAGATCTTGTGAGGATCGGAGGTTGCATGGAGGTCACAAGTGGAGGAGCACGCAAGCGTCCCAGAAGGAAAGCGTCACGAAGATAAGAGTCATGATACAGCAGTTATTCCATGGCACAGAACTAACATTTATCTTTTTTCTTCATGCTGGTATAAACTCCATCTGCTTTCTGTCTCCTGCAACATATTCAAATGGTGCAACTTCCTACCTCTGATTGCTGTCTCATCTGCTGCTATAGACTCTAATGGTATACACTTCATCTGCTTTCTGTCTGCTGTCTGTCATCTGCCATTTTACCATCTAGCAACATATTTTAATGTGCCTGCTTAATGATTGGTATATTTCATTTGTTGCATTGTACGATTTACTCACTGTTTGATGTATATGCATTACTGTGGCCACTCTAGAGACTATCAGGTGAAGGTGTTATAGCATGTTGCCAGCCACAATGTGTTTGATCATTTAACCACCCCCTGGTGTGCTGGCCCCAGCTGCCAAATTATCCCCACCCTGGTCCCACAATCCATCTCTACTGACCCAGCAGTCTGGACTATAAATTAAGAACCATCCTTAGGGGTGCACGCAAGTGGGGGTGCACTCAAGCGTCCCAGAAGGAAAGCGTCACGAAGATAAGCGTCGTGATACAGAAGTTATTCCATGGCAGTTAGTCAGGGCAGAAGTCAGGTAACCCACACTCTGCTCTCCCTTCTATCAAAATGCTTTATTCCTATCCTCCTATGTTCCCTTGCAATTCACTTTCACCGCCCAATCCCCCCTCCACCACGACTCATATACATCAGCTCCTCTCTCCTTCCCTCTCCCATGTACAGCTCCCATGCACTTCTCACCTTCCTGGAAAACCTCAGCCCATCTTGCCCAAAAACACCGCACAAAAAAACTTCATACACTTCCAAAAACTACTTGCTTTATATCTTCTTACTCCTACTGATTTCGGGGGACATCTCCCCCAACCCCGGTCCCCCATCCCCCAACTTCAACCGCTACCCTACCTCATATCAAAACCATACTAACCTTATTAATATTACTTGCACTCCCTCACCTCTCTCCTTCAATTGTGCCCTTTGGAATGGTCTGTATGTAACAAGCTTCCTTTCCTGCACAACTACTTTGTGAACAACTCTCTTATTCTGTTGGCCCTTATTCTGTGAAACCTGGATCCAGGACTCTGACACTGTCTCCCCCGCTGCCATTTCTCATGGTGCCAAAAACAGCAGGTTTTTGAAAAAATGGAGACGTAAAACGTAACTTTTACTCTATTACTTAGTAAAAAACAATATAGACGAACTGTGCCACTAAGGTGCTAGTGCTAACATATACAACAGACGAACACAGAAACAAACAACCCATAAAAAGTGACTGCCTTGGACCACTTAGTAGGGTCACAAGATGGTCACCAATTCAATACACCAAACCACTAGTGGAGTACACCGTACCACATAAGAGGGAACCTCCCCCTACCAATAAACATGCAATAGGGATATCATGTAACCCCGTGTACACCGAGAGCAGTACACAATGGGGCGGTAGGTATAACGGGGTAAACCTCTAACGGAATTCCTCCGTAAGGGGTATGCAATAAGTATAGGTGAATCCTAAAATGGCAGTATAAACATACAGTTAGGTCCATATATATTTGGACAGAGAAAACATTTTTCTAATTTTGGTTCTAGACATTACCACAATGAATTTTAAACAAAACAATTCAGGTGCAGTTGAAATTCAGACTTTCAGCTTTCATTTGAGGGTATCCACATTAAAATAGGATGAAGGGTTTAGGAGTTTCAGCTCCTTAACACGTGCCACCCTGTTTTTAAAGGGATCAAAAGTAATTGGACAATTGACTCCATGGCTATTTCATGGACAGGTGTGGGCAATCCCTTCGTTATGTCATTCTCAATTAAGCAGATAAAAGGCCTGGAGTTGATTTGAGGTGTGGTGCTTGCATTTGGAAGGTTTTGCTGTGAAGTAAACATGCGGTCAAAGGAGCTCTCCATGCAGGTGAAACAAGCCATCCTTAAGCTGCAAAAACAGAAAAAACCCATCCGAGAAATTGCTACAATATTGGGAGTGGCAAAATCTACAGTTTGGTACATCCTGAGAAAGAAAGAAAGCACTGGTGAACTCATCAATGCAAAAAGACCTGGGCGCCCACGGAAGATAACAGTGGTGGATGATCGCAGAATAATCTCCATGGTGAAGAGAAACCCCTTCACAACAGCCAATCAAGTGAACAACACTCTCCAGGAGGTCGGCGTATCAATATCCAAATCTACCATAAAGAGAAAACTGCATGAAAGTAAATACAGAGGGTTCACTGCACGGTGCAAGCCACTCATAAGCATCAATAATTAAAAGGCTAGACTGGACTTTGCTAAAAAACATCTAAAAAAGCCAGCACAGTTCTGGAAGAACATTCTTTGGACAGATGAAACCAAGATCAACCTCTACCAGAATGATGGAAAGAGGAAAGTATGGCGAAGGCGTGGTACAGCTCATGATCCAAAGCATGCCCCATCATCTGTAAAACACGGCGGAGGCTGTGTGATGGCTTGGGCATCCATGGCTGCCAATGGCACTGGGTCACTAGTGTTTATTGATGATGTGACACAGGACAGAAGCAGCCGAATGAATTCTGAGGTATTCAGAGCCGCCATACTGTGTGCTCAGATCCAGCCAAATGCAGCCAAACTGATTGTCCATTTGTAGTATGAAACGACGACCAATGACCCAAAACATAAAGCCAAAGCAACCCAGGAGTTTATTAAAGCAAAGAAGTGGAATATTCTTGAATGGCCAAGTCAGTCACCTGATCTCAACCCAATTGAGCAGCATTTCACTTGTTAAAGACTAAACTTCAGACAGAAAGGCCCAGAAACAAACAGCAACTGAAAACCACCAGTGAAGGCCTGGCAAAGCATCAAAAAGGAGGAAACACAGCGTCTGGTGATGTCCATGAGTTCAAGACTTCAGGCAGTCATTGCCAACAAAGGGTTTTCAACCAAGTACTAAAAATGAACATTTTATTTAAAATTATTGAATCTGTCCAATTACTTTTGGCCCTTTTAAAAACAGGGTGGCACATGTTAAGGAGCTGAAACTTCTAAACCCTTCATCCAATTTTAATGTGGATACCCTCAAATGAAAGCTGAAAGTTTGAAATTCAACTGCATCTGAATTGTTTTGCTTAAAATTTATTGTGGTAAGGACTATAACCAAAATTAGAAAAATGATGTTTCTGTCCAAATATATATGGACCTAGCTGTACGATATGCTGAAAATACCGAAAACATCATAACATAATGTAAAAAGCAGGGTATTACGAGGGCTAGGTATCTCCCAGACACAGGCCAGACAAACAGTAACACCGTTTCCCAATGCTGGAAACCTATCATGGTGTGTGTCTAAAGTGCCATCTAGTGGGATTAAATCCTATGTCCCTCAATACAAAAGTACTCATATACTCATCTGCTGGTGCTGATGATTGTCACAGTCCTCCTGTAGTGTTAGATATATGACCGGACCCTCTAGCGGTTCTTACAAACACCCGCCCTATGATATCCGGCTTGAAAAATGCCTCCCGACGCGTTTCTTCCTGAGTGGATTCATCAGGGGATTATGGAATGATGGTGAGCAATCGCTAGTCTACTTACTAACAACCGGCCCTTGTAACAAAAAATCGCCGGCGTTCATGGGCGCGCACTTCCGGATGCCAGGGTTCCCACTTCCGGTCTGAGCGGGCGCGCACGCCCGAAGACGGCGCGCACACGCGTGACCGGCCTCTGATGATCCATGACGTGTTAGACTTCAGATATGTCAAGGCGCATGCACCAAATAGTGACGCGCACATTCTCCCCGGCAACCGAGACGCTCAAGTCAATGGAGTAGCGTCATTTCCGGACCTATGCCATTCCTGCGCACTAGCACAAAGGAGATAACTTCATAACTGCAAGAGAAGTATGCTGCCTTCCAGGTGCGATGATCAAGGATGTGACCGATAGGATACCAAAGCTCTTCAGCTCCAAGGACGTCCACCCATTTCTTCTGATACATGTTGGCACCAATGACACGGCAAGGAAGGACCTACCGACAATCTGCAAGGACTTTGAAGAGTTGGGGAAGAAAGTAAAGGAACTGGATGCACAGGTAGTTTTTTCTTCTATCCTTCCAGTAGACGGGCATGGCACCAGGAGATGGAACAGGATCCTTGATGCAAACAACTGGCTAAGACGATGGTGCAGACAACAAGGATTTGGATTCCTGGACCACGGTGTGAATTACTGGTATGATGGACTCCTCACCAGAGACGGACTACACCTCAACAAACCTGGGAAACACACATTCGCCAGAAGACTCGCTACACTCATCAGGAGGGCGTTAAACTAGAAGAAGAGGGGACGGGAAGAAAAACATTAGACTCGAACAAAGACGACCCAGGAAAACATACTCAGAAGGGAGGTAAGAACATTTCTAAAACAATCCACAGCGAGGAGATTGGAACAAAACAAAATCCTCTAAACTGCATGCTCGCAAACGCCAGAAGCCTGACAAACAAGATGGAAGAACTAGAAGCAGAAATATCTACAGGTAACTTTGACATAGTGGGAATAACCGAGACATGGTTAGATGAAAGCTATGACTGGGCAGTTAACTTACAGGGTTACAGTCTGTTTAGAAAGGATCGTAAAAATCGGAGAGGAGGAGGGGTTTGTCTCTATGTAAAGTCTTGTCTAAAGTCCACTTTAAGGGAGGATATTAGCGAAGGAAATGAGGATGTCGAGTCCATATGGGTCGAAATTCATGGAGGGAAAAATGGTAACAAAATTCTCATTGGAGTCTGTTACAAACCCCCAAATATAACAGAAAGCATGGAAAGTCTACTTCTAAAGCAGATAGATGAAGCTGCAACCCATAATGAGGTCCTGGTTATGGGGGACTTTAACTACCCGGATATTAACTGGGAAACAGAAACCTGTGAAACCCATAAAGGCAACAGGTTTCTGCTAATAACCAAGAAAAATTATCTTTCACAATTGGTGCAGAATCCAACCAGAGGAGCAGCACTTTTAGACCTAATACTATCTAATAGACCTGACAGAATAACAAATCTGCAGGTGGTTGGGCATTTAGGAAATAGCGACCACAATATTGTGCAGTTTCACCTGTCTTTCACTAGGGGGACTTGTCAGGGAGTCACAAAAACATTGAACTTTAGGAAGGCAAAGTTTGAACAGCTTAGAGATGCCCTTAATCTGGTAGACTGGGACAATATCCTCAGAAATGAGAATACAGATAATAAATGGGAAATGTTTAAGAACATCCTAAATAGGCAGTGTAAGCGGTTTATACCTTGTGGGAATAAAAGGACTAGAAATAGGAAAAACCCAATGTGGCTAAACAAAGAAGTAAGACAGGCAATTAACAGTAAAAAGAAAGCATTTGCACTACTAAAGCAGGATGGCACCATTGAAGCTCTAAAAAACTATAGGGAGAAAAATACTTTATCTAAAAAACTAATTAAAGCTGCCAAAAAGGAAACAGAGAAGCACATTGCTAAGGAGAGTAAAACTAATCCCAAACTGTTCTTCAACTATATCAATAGTAAAAGAATAAAAACTGAAAATGTAGGCCCCTTAAAAAATAGTGAGGAAAGAATGGTTGTAGATGACGAGGAAAAAGCTAACATATTAAACACCTTCTTCTCCACGGTATTCACGGTGGAAAATGAAATGCTAGGTGAAATCCCAAGAAACAATGAAAACCCTATATTAAGGGTCACCAATCTAACCCAAGAAGAGGTGCGAAACCGGCTAAATAAGATTAAAATAGATAAATCTCCGGGTCCGGATGGCATACACCCACGAGTACTAAGAGAACTAAGTAATGTAATAGATAAACCATTATTTCTTATTTTTAGTGACTCTATAGCGACAGGGTCTGTTCCGCAGGACTGGCGCATAGCAAATGTGGTGCCAATATTCAAAAAGGGCTCTAAAAGTGACCCTGGAAATTATAGGCCAGTAAGTCTAACCTCTATTGTTGGTAAAATATTTGAAGGGTTTCTGAGGGATGTTATTCTGGATTATCTCAATGAGAATAACTGTTTAACTCCATATCAGCATGGGTTTATGAGAAATCGCTCCTGTCAAACCAATCTAATCAGTTTTTATGAAGAGGTAAGCAATAGGCTGGACCACGGTGAGTCATTGGACGTGGTATATCTCGATTTTTCCAAAGCGTTTGATACCGTGCCGCACAAGAGGTTGGTACACAAAATGAGAATGCTTGGTCTGGGGGAAAATGTGTGTAAATGGGTTAGTAACTGGCTTAGTGATAGAAAGCAGAGGGTGGTTATAAATGGTATAGTCTCTAACTGGGTCGCTGTGACCAGTGGGGTACCGCAGGGGTAAGTATTGGGACCTGTTCTCTTCAACATATTCATTAATGATCTGGTAGAAGGTTTACACTGTAAAATATCGATATTTGCAGATGATACAAAACTATGTAAAGCAGTTAATACAAGAGAAGATAGTATTCTGCTACAGATGGATCTGGATAAGTTGGAAACTTGGGCTGAAAGGTGGCAGATGAGGTTTAACAATGATAAATGTAAGGTTATACACATGGGAAGAGGGAATCAATATCACCATTACACACTGAACGGGAAACCACTGGGTAAATCTGACAGGGAGAAGGACTTGGGGATCCTAGTTAATGATAAACTTACCTGGAGCAGCCAGTGCCAGGCAGCAGCTGCCAAGGCAAACAGGATCATGGGGTGCATTAAAAGAGGTCTGGATACACATGATGAGAGCATTATACTGCCTCTGTACAAATCCCTAGTTAGACCGCACATGGAGTACTGTGTCCAGTTTTGGGCACCGGTGCTCAGGAAGGATATAATGGAACTAGAGAGAGTACAAAGGAGGGCAACAAAATTAATAAAGGGGATGGGAGAACTACAATACCCAGATAGATTAGCGAAATTAGGATTTTTTAGTCTAGAAAAAAGACGACTGAGGGGCGATCTAATAACCATGTATAAGTATATAAGGGGACAATACAAATATCTCGCTGAGGATCTGTTTATACCAAGGAAGGTGACGGGCACAAGGGGGCATTCTTTGCGTCTGGAGGAGAGAAGGTTTTTCCACCAACATAGAAGAGGATTCTTTACTGTTAGGGCAGTGAGAATCTGGAATTGCTTGCCTGAGGAGGTGGTGATGGCGAACTCAGTCGAGGGGTTCAAGAGAGGCCTGGATGTCTTCCTGGAGCAGAACAATATTGTATCATACAATTATTAGGTTCTGTAGAAGGACGTAGATCTGGGTATTTATTATGATGGAATATAGGCTGAACTGGATGGACAAATGTCTTTTTTCGGCGTTACTAACTATGTTACTAGATATGTGCGTATGTATTCTTTAGAAGTAAGGCGCGTATATATGGTCATTCATTTATAATAAACCATTCACACAATGCTGCCCCCTTCTACTATAGGACGGGTAGAAAATACCCTAAAGCCAAAAGAAATAGTATGTGCGGATAAAGAAAACTATCCCTAAAAAAAGGTATTACCGATACCAACATGGAAGGCATAAATAAAAATATTCATATCAATAGAAACCTAGACCCAAAAGAAAAAATGAAACCGAAATAATACATGCTCTACACAAGGTAACACGGCAGACCCTCAAAAATGGAAAAGGTAGAAAAGGGGTGACACTACACATACCCCTATTACACCCTCTCTATCCTGATCCCTACCTATCCCTACCACGTGGAGGTTGGCACCTTAAACCTGCGCAGTGGCGCCCCCACTCGACGACGGCTATCCCTAGGTAAAAGATGCCCTGGTATGCCCTGTCTCTACAGGAAGGAAGAAAAGCTTAGTTGGTCATTGAGACCATATGGAGTTGTGGTCTTTAGTCGAAATATCCATTTGCTTTCTCTTTGCAAAATGTTCCTGTCCCAATCACCACCTCTTTGGGGCTGGTATACTCTATCTATCCCCATGAACTTAACGGCCTTCAGATTGCCTTGGTGTACCCTGTTTATGTGGTTGGCCACAGGGGTATCTCTGCCTTTTATCGTGTCCCTGTGGTGTTCGCCCACCCTCCTTCTCAGCTCTCTACTTGTCTTCCCGATATACTCCAAACCACATCCGCAGGTCATCTTGTAAATTACACCTTTCGTCTTACAGTTGATGAAATGATTAATATAGAAGACTTTTCCTGTCACATTACTGACAAACTCCTTTCCTTGGCATAGTGCTCCGCAGTATTTACAACTGCCACATTTATAGCAACCTTTCACTCTCTCACCCAACCATGTGGAGTTCACTTGGGGGAGGGGAAAGGTAAAATGGCTGTGGACCACTCTGTCTTTAATAGAACGGCCCTTTCTAAAAGTGATTTGTGGGGCCGGAGTAAGAACATCTTTCAGATCATCGTCCATCTGGAGGATTGGCCAGTGCTTTTTTAAAATTTCCCTCAGATCCGTGGCCCCGTTGGTGTACCTCGTGATCAATCTCACATGCTTATCCCCTTCCTCTTTAGGGGTAGGTATTAGGAGGTCTTTCCTCTGTTTTTTTTAGGGATGCACTGTAAGCTTCCTTTAGAACATTATCAGGGTATCCCCGTTCTCGGAAACGTGCTCTGAGATCATCAGCTTGTTCACAGTATGTGGAGGGCTCAGAGCAGTTCCTACGAACCCGTAGGTACTGTCCCTTCGGTATACCCTTCCTGAGGGGAGCAGGATGATTTGACTCCCACCTCAGGAGGGAGTTTGTCGATGTTGTTTTGGTAGGGGGAGGTTCCCTCTTATGTGGTACGGTGTACTCCACTAGTGGTTTGGTGTATTGAATTGGTGACCATCTTGTGACCCTACTAAGTGGTCCAAGGCAGTCACTTTTTATGGGTTGTTTGTTTCTGTGTTCGTCTGTTGTATATGTTAGCACTAGCACCTTAGTGGCACAGTTTGTCTATATTGTTTTTTACTAAGTAATAGAGTAAAAGTTACGTTTTACGTCTCCATTTTTTCAAAAACCTGCTGTTTTTGGTATTTTCTATTTTTTGGTTTTTGACCTAATTGCTAAAGCCCGGCTGGTTTAAGCATTTCTCATGGTGGCTTACAATTCTCCCATTCCCCGAGACCCACAAACAGACCTGGTGGAGGAGTCGGCATACTCCTGTCTCCACAATGCACGTTCCAGATTATACCCCAAGTTCCATCACTCTCATTCCCTTCTTTTGAGGTCCACACCATCAGGCTCTTTCGTCCCCTCTCCCTCAGAGTAGCAGTCATATACCGGCCCCCAGGCTCACCCACCCACTTCCTGGACCACTTCTCAGCCTGGCTGCCGCACTTCATGTCCTCAGAACTTCCAACCCTTATCCTGGGAGACTTCAACATCCCCATAAACAGCCCCACTTCCACATCTGCATCCCAGCTTCTATCACTAACCACTTCTCTAGGCCTCTCACAGCTCTCAACCTCTGAAACACACAAAGACGGTAACACCCTGGACCTGGTCTTTTTCCAGCTCTGTTCAATCTCCTACCTAGATAACTCACCGCTTCCTCTCTCTGACCACAACATTCTATCCTTCACACTCACAATTCCTCCCCCACCCCAGCACTCTCCTACCTACAACACATTCAAAAATCTACATGTCATTAACCCTCATACACTTTCAGACTCCCTACACTCATCATTGTCCCCAATCTCTTCTTTTTCATGTCCTGATCTGGCTGTACATCATTACAATGACACTCTTAGAAGCACCCTTGAACAAGTAGCTCCCCTCACCCTCAGAACCTCCAAACACAGAGTGAAACAGCCCTGGCTCACATCGAAAACACGATTTCTCCAGCGATGCTCTAAGAGTGCTGAACACTTATGGAGGAAAACACGCACACCAGAAGACTTCACACACTTCAAATTTGTTAAGAACCTATAACTCTGCCCTTCACCTCGCCAAACAGACCTACTACACCACCCTGATCTCCTCACTATCCAGCAACCCCAAGAAACTTTTTAACACCTTTCACTCCCTCCTCAGGCCAAAAGCACAAGATCCTATCACAGACATTTGTGCTGATGACCTGGCCTCCCAATTTATAGAGAAAATAATCAATATCCGTGAGGAAATCTGCTCCCAGACACCAAGTGCAATGACTCCCATCCCTCCCTGCATCTCCCCTGGCTCTCCACATTCGATCCTAGCACAGAAGAAGTCTCCAAGCTCCTCTCCTCTTCTCGTCCGACTATATGCACTACTGACCCCATTCCCTCACACCTCCTCCAGTCTCTCTCTCCAGTTATCACAACTCACCTAACCACAATCTTTAATCTCTCCCTCTCCTCATTACTCCATTACTAAAAAAACCACCCTCAACCCATCCTGCACAAACAACTACTGACCAGTCTCCAATCTCCCCTTCATCTCTAAACTCTTGGAGTGCCTGATCTACTCCCGCCTTACCCGTTACCTCTCCACTCATTCCCTCCTAGACCCTTCACAGTCCGATTTCCGCCCCCTACATTCGACAGAAACTGCACTCATCAAGGTGACCAATGACCTTCTGACAGCAAAATGTAACGGTGACCACTCTCTGCTCATTCTTCTCAACCTTTCTGCAGCTTTTGACACTGTTGACCACCCTCTCCTACTCTCTAGGCTCCAGTCACTAGGCATTAAGGACACTGCTCTCTCCTGGTTCTCCTCCTATCTTTCTGACCGCTCCTTCAGTGTTCTGTTCTCTGGTTCCACTTCATCTCCTCTTCCTCTCACTGTCGGGGTACCTCAGGGCTCAGTCCTTGGCCCCCTTCTCTTCTCCCTCTATGCGGCCCCAATTGGACAGACCATCAGCAGATTTGGCTCTCAGTACCATTTTTATGCTGATGACACACAACTATACACGTCATCCTCTGACCTTACCCCCGCTGTACTACAGAACGCCACTGACTGTCTGTCTGCAGTCTCAAACATCATGTCTGCTCTCTATCTGAAACTCAACCTCTCCAAAACTGAACTTCTTCTGCTCCCGCCATCTACTAAAGTCCCTAAATCTGACATTTCCCTCTCCGTGGATGGCACCATAATAACACCCAGGCAGCAGGCGCGCTGTCTGGGTGTTTTGTTTGACTCCGATCTCTCCTTCACATCCCATATACAATCTCTTGCCCGCTCGTGCCGCTTACACCTAAAGAACATCTCTAGAATCCGCCCTTTTCTTACCATAGAGACAACAAAAACCCTCACTGCCACCCTGATCCACTCCCGCCTGGACTACTGCAATGCTCTATTAATTGGCCTCCCCCTTACTCGACTTTCTCCTCTCCAGTCCATCCCTAATGCAGTAGCCAGGGTTGTCCATCTGGCTAATCGTTACTCAGATGCATCCGCTCTTCGCCAGTCATTGCACTAGCTGCCCATTCACTACAGGATACAATTCAAAGTTCTTGTTCTCACCCACAAAGCTCTCCACAGTGCGGCACCCCATACATCTCCTTCCTCATTTCGGTCTATCAGCCTAACCGACCTCTGCGCTCTGCAAATGACTTTCTACTAACCTCGGCATTAATCCGTACCTCCCATTCCCGACTCCAAGACTTCTCCCGTTCTGCGCCAATCCTCTGGAATGCTCTACCACAAGATATTAGGACCATCCACAACTTGCATAGTTTTAGGTGCTCCCTCAAAACACTTTTGTTCAGAGCTGCCTACCACATTAACTTATCAATGTCATTTTATGTTTGTTTGTGTGTGTGTAGCCCTTTCACTATCTCCATCTATCCCTCACCCCCTGAAGATGGCTGGACCATCATTGTAAATACATCATTGTAAATACACACCTGTACTTTGTATCTCCCCTACCTCATTGTAGATTGTAAGCTCTCACGAGCAGGGTCGTCTTATTTTGCTTTATTATTGTATTGCTAACATTGTTACCTATGATTGTTGTTTGAAACTGTTAAACTGTAAAGCGCTGCGGAATATGTTGGCGCTATATAAATAAAGCTTATTATTATTATTATTATTAAGTACCAGGAGACGAGATCACAGATGTATGGAGGAGACAGGTTGTGGATGGCTTTGTATGCCATAATTAGGCTTTTGTACTGGGGGCTCCAGGTAATGGGGAGCCGGTGAAGGGATTGACAGAGGGGAGAGGCCGGGGAATAGCGGGGGGACAGGTGGATTAGTCAGGCAGCTGAGTTTAGAATAAATTGGAGGGGTGCAAGAGGGTTAGAGGGGAGACCACAGAGCAGGATCTGATCTATAGAGATCTGCTGGATACCTCTGGTTGCCATGCCGACCCATCGATGACCTGCAATCATGTGATGGGGTCACCAATGGCTGGGATTAGTGACGCACTTCCAGCAGCATTTAACACGTTAACAGCCGCAGGTTGATCGTGATTCCTCCTGCGGCTGTTGCTGGTGCATGTCAGGTGTATATATCAGCTGACTTGTGCCCGGAAAGGTGAGGGCTTAGCGCCGGAGCATGCACCAAACAGAGGGAGTCTGACATCAGGGTATTATTATGCCTAGCGTCGGAAATGGGTTAATCCTTCACTTCATTTCACCTACTGATACTATTTTCAACAGATACTACAATTGATCCTAGCCAAATGATGGAGCAAAGATTATAAAAAGCACCGTGCAATATTAATTATCTCCTGTGGTGGCACTTTTGGGAAATTGAACAGTTATATCCAAGTTTGGTCAAAAAATTGCAGGTGATCAATGGACGCTGTAGTAAAAAGACCCCTTTATAACATAGGAAGTTTCCTAATTTGAAAGTTTTCTGCAAAGGTTTTTTTTCATTATGAATTAACCCTTGTAAATGTATTTATATCCTGCCAACTAAATTGTTTACTAGGCTGGGTTCAAAAACACATTTTTTATGTAGTTAAATGTATTCGCTAAACACATTCTGTACATTACTTTGTAGTTAGCTCTCACAGCTCCTTTCTTTAGTTTTTTTTTGGTGGAGACATGCTGCACATCAGTGATTTGTATCTGAATGTTCTTACAAGCTGCCATTGTTTTTATATGGAGAGTCCAATTACATATGAAAAAGATGGTCTCCAGAGGTGGACCTTCTGTGTTTAACCACAATATTGACATTCATTTACAGGAACACGTTGTCATCAAGATAACAAAGCCCCCAAATTACTCTGGGAAAAAGTCAAAATATCAAGATCCTATTGAATTGACCATTTTCATTGTTTCCCCTTTTGTTACAGATGCAGTTCCACCATCAGATTTTTTGTTTAACAGGGATTCGCGTGTTATATCACTGACCTTATGAGTCCATCTTTCTAAAAGATTTTTTGGATAATCTCTCTGTTTAAACTTATGTCTTTTTTTTTTTAAAATGTTATTTAGTATCTCCCAGTATCTCGTCACTCACTATCATTTTAGCCTGTAAGTATTGGCCATAAGGTAGAGAATCAATCGTCTTACGTGGCTGGTGACTTTTATATTTAGGAATGTTATTTTTATTGTTTGGCTTAACAATAGATGGCTCCATAGATGGCTCTTGTTTAACATTGAAAAATTGAATTTTGGAAGTGAATTGAATATGTTTAGCAAGACTATTTAACATGGAATGTGTGAAGTTCAGATATTGTACCAGACCACAGGAGGTAGAAGTCATCTTTGAATCTCCATCACCTCAGAAGTTTCTAGAAGTGGTGAGATATGTCCAGTATTATTAGATTTGTATATGCTGGCCCCCTATTAGCACCCATGGCGGTCCCCTGTTGTTGATGGAAGGTATCACCAAACAGGAGGTAGTTATACCTAAATACTGGCTCTAATAATTGTAGAATAAAACTGATAGAACCTTTTATATATGCAGTGTTACATTATTTCCTATTGGTCACCACCAACCCTTTATCGTGATTAATAGACATGTAATGTGAAATCACACAAAAGATGCAAGTATCACTTCATGATCCAATTGGAGATCCTTATTTTTACATAGAAAATCTGTTGTATCTTGTACAAAATAACTGCTTTCTCTCACTAGTGGACCAAGGATTTTATCCAAAAACATGCCTATTCGACTAAACATAGTCACGGCCCGATACTATTGGGTGACCAGAAGGTTTACGCAATATATTTATAACTGGTGTAACCAGATTTTCCATCCACAGAAATTTATGTAGATCCTATGTAGATTTGGATATCTGTAACCATGTCTTTTACACGTCTGATTAAACTTGTTCACGTCATCAGTAACAAGCAGTTTGATATAGATGGAGAGGTAAGATAGATAAGAAATAGACAGGTGCAGAGCTATAAGATAAACAGATCTCAAAATATATAGAAATCCTTTTAATGGAAGCACATTTTCTTTTTTTTTTACGAAACCCCTTTTGTTCCCAATTCTTTTTCCTTCAAAATATGTAAGAAGAAAATTTTATTCAAGAACTTATTTTTTGTTACACTATTTATTGCAAAACTCACACAGTCTCTTAGTTAATAAGATAGGCAAATATAAAAATTGATAAATAAAAACAGTAAAAAAGCCACCACATGTTCTCAAATTTACACATTGTGTAATCTAACAAACAACTACGTACATGGCAGATAACCATGAGCTGCCTTTAACAGTTTACTTTAAAAACTCTTTCTGAAGTATTGTAGATAAAGCTGTTGAGGCTGTTATATTGACTGCTTTGATGGGAACCGGGGAAAGAATTGTAATGGGTGCTTCTGTTGAGGGGTATAGTGTTCTGAAAATCTGCAGATGGATCCACCAAGGAGGCTGAGGTTACATTGCTTACTCCAGGGATGTTCCTCCGGGAAAGTTCATTCACCAGACCCAGATCTGCCTGTTCACTGAGCTGGGGTCCAAGGAGGAAGCCGTACTGCTAAGAAATGTATTCATACAGTGGGTTGAGGTGAGTCCTGGAGGAGATATGATGCTCCTGTCATTTGAGGATTCTCCCACCTCTGAAGATGATGGGGTCATAATCGATGGGCTATTACCACTTTTCTTCCCCAGAACTTCTTCACCTTTATCTCTTACAGCGTCAAGCTCGTTGGATTTTGATCTGTACTTTCTTTTCCGACAAAATTTCCCATTATCTAACTTCTTCTTGCAGTTAGGATCCAGAGTCCAGTAATTGCCTTTGCCTAAACATTGTAAAAATATACATATTATTATAATATAATAAAATTCAAACCACATATAAACTAAACTATAGTAAGGTTAACGTACACATTATTAAAACCTAAAATAAGATTTTTTTCCTGATACACTAAGAAATTGCAAAAATGTATGGGAAATTTATAGTCATTCAAGTGAAGAATCTAAAGTTTTTCAAAATAGTTTCTGACTTTTTTTTTCAATAAAAATAATTCTCCCTGTTTCAGATAAATTTAAATCAAAATAAATATAAAATACATTTATATAAAAAAATATATTTCCTACTAAATTGTTTATTGTCACCTGTACAATGTTTTATGCTTGGGTCATGACTTGGGTCTATTCATGATTAGAATTGCAGTTTGGAAGACATTAACAGTTCAGTTTTAATTTATCATTTGACATATTTTCAATAAAAAAATCAATTAAAAAACAAAACCAAGCAAAACTCAATACAAATACTATTGTGACTAAAAATACAATTAGTTAGAATAATTGCAGCCATGTTCTTACCTGGGTCATTCTTGTCTCTTGGCTCTTTCTTAAAACAGTCGTTCAGAGACAAATTGTGCCGAATAGAATTTTGCCATCCTGCTTTTCTCTTTCTATAAAAAGGAAAATTGTCCTCCACATACTGGTATATTTGGCTCAGGGTTACTTTCCTTTCTGGAGCATTTTCTATGGCCATAGCAATAAGGGCTGAATATGAATATGGAGGTCTCACTGACTTCAGAAGTTCCTCCTGAGAAGCCATGGCTAACAAAGCAAAATCCGGACTACTGAAACTTGAGAAATTTGGCATGAATTGTCTCTGAGATGCATAGGAAGGTGGCACATATGAGTTTGGGTTGTTCCCATGTAGATGGCTAGGTGAATTGTTGACTCCTGGCCCATTACGGCATAAATAAGAGTTGGTTGAAGGCTGATAGTCCCCATTTCCATAGTTGGTCACCATTGGCATTGGATGTAAGTTCTGCTGGTGGTACATGCTGAAGTTTTCACTGTATACTGCGATGTCTGTTGTCTCCTGGGCACTTTTTGGATGAGTTTGTGGAAAGCTTGTAGATCTCTGATGAGCTGGAAGATGAACTGAGTCCATAATTTTCTTCAGCACCTTCACACACTAAAGTCCTTCAGACAACAGGTACCTAATGGAATTGGAGTGCTATCTTTATACTTCTCTGCAGTAGTGATCCATCCTACTTGTGGTCAGTGATTGGTTGGCTTTCACATATTTGTTATTTTTTTGTTCTCAACAACCAGTTGGACCAGTCAATTGAAAGACAGAGGTGTGCAAACTGAAGCACTGATCACCAAAGAGGCACCAGAGAGGACAATCTGTCTTTTTTCCCTTTCATTGTTCTAATTAAAAATGCAACTATTATGCAACTGCATTTCAAGACTTTTTTCCTAACTTGGATTAAAACTGAAAAGTAAAAAAAAAAACTTGCTGCTGATGAAGGCAAGTTATTTCCATTAACTGTACAAATCTCAAATACTTTGCACCACCTTTTATAATGATTATAATGTAAAAAAAAGAACAACAAAATTTAACATTGGTTAAGTAGCTAACCTTTTTGAAATTCTTTAAGTATAAGCAAAAATCACTATTATTCTAATAATTAGAAATAACAATAAATTAAAAGAAATCAGTACAATATAATACAATTTTAAATAACGCAGCATAACCATAATTTCTCTCAAACGTAATTTTATTTTTGTCTTTTTTTAAACAATTAAAGAAATTGTTAAAATAATTAAATGTATAATACTAAGGAGAGTATTGCAGGCATCATTTTGAATTCATGTATTACCTGCTCTGGTTTCAGTGTACTTGTAATTTTCTTTTTTTTACATTTGGATCTACTATACAAGATTTAGTAAACCAGTTAAATCTATCTATCTATCTATCTATCTATCTATCTATCTATCTATCTATCTATCTATCTATCTATATCTATTTATATATCTATCTATATATATCTATCTATCTATCTATCTATCTATCTATCTATCTATCTATCTATCTATATCTATTTATATATCTATCTATATATATCTATCTATCTATCTATCTATCTATATCTATTTATATATATATATATATCTATATATATCTATTTATCTCTATACTGTATCTAATGTATATCTATATCTATATATCTATCTATCTCTATATCTACTGTATCTATCTATCTATCTATGATTGTATATGTGTATTAGTCACGCCCACTCCACTTAGCCCCAACCAATCACTTTCCTATGCTCACAGACCTTTTTGTTGGGTCCAGCAGAAAAATATTCGGCTTTCCCATTGACTTGCTGTTAGGGTTTGTGGATTGCACTAAATATACTCAACTTAACTCAACCAATCAGTAAGCATGTGTATCAGCCACGCCCACTCCACATAGCCCAAACCAATCACTAAGCATCTTTCATTTCACCAGAGCTGTTTAAAAAAAGCTGAGCTGTGATTGGTTGCTATGAGCAACAGTTTTCCTTGTAGGCAGTTGTGGTATCTGAGGCCTATTATTCTTATCATTTCTTTGGTGTTATCGTCCTTCTGTAAAGCTGGAAATAACACAATTTATTACCGTGCCGACACCGACCACCCTCTGCAACAGACTGCAGGGGGAGCCCAGAATCAGGAGCTTCTATTTGTCCGGCATGAAGCATCTCATCAACTTAAAACTTCAAACACAGAATAAATAAAGAAACACAAGACGGATTTCTCCTACCCAGGTATCATTTTAATCGTTGTAACAGCGCCAAGCTGACAAAGTTGGCTCTGACGGGATGATGTGGGATAACTCTCCCCCTGCGACTCTCTCTCTCACTCTCTCCCCCCTGAGACTCCCTCCCCTTTTTCCCCTCTCTCCCTCCTGCAACTCTCTCCCCTTTTTCTCCTCTCTCTCCCCCTCTCTCTCCTCCTGCAACTCTCTCCCCTCTCCCTCTCTCCCCTGCGACTGTCTTTCTCTTTCTTCCCTGTGACTCTCTCCCCCTCTCTCCCACTCTCTCCCCCCTGAGACTCTCCCCTTTTTCCCCTCTTTCCCACTCTCTCCCCCTGCAACTCTCTTCCCTTTTTCTCCTCTCTCTCCCCCTCTCTCTCCTCCTGCAACTCTCTCCCCTCTCCCTCTCTCCCCTGCGACTGTCTCTCTTTCTTCCCTGTGACTCTCTCCCCCTGCGACTCTCTCTCCCACTCTCTCCCCCCTGAGACTCTCTCCCCTTTTTCCCCTCTCTCCCCCCTGCAACTCTCTCCCCTTTTTCTCCTCTCTCTCCCCCTCTCTCTCCTCCTGCAACTCTCTCCCGTCTCCCTCTCTCCCCTGCGACTGTCTCTCTCTTTCTTCCCTGTGACTCTCTCCCCCCTGAGACTCTCCCCTTTTTCCCCTCTTTCCCACTCTCTCCCCCTGCAACTCTCTTCCCTTTTTCTCCTCTCTCCCCCTCTCTCTCCTCCTGCGACTCTCTCCCCTCTCCCTCTCACTCTCTCCCCTGCGACTCTGTCTCTCTCTTTCTTCCCTGTGACTCTCTCCCCCTCTCTCACACTCTCCCCCTGAGACTCTCACTCTCTCCCCCTGTGACTCTCTCTCTGTCCCCCTGTGACTCTCTCTCTGTCCCCCTGTGACTCTTTCTTTCTCTCTCTCTCTCCCAGGATAAATACAGACTGCATGTGATACAAATCATTAGGCCTTAGAAGTGTTGTTCGTATGATGGCTCAGCTTCAGCACCAGTATCTACACTGCAGGCCTCTGATTTGTTGTACTGTGCACTCAGGCCTGGACAAGCACTCTCTCCCTCCAATGCAAAGTGTCACAGAGCTGTGCAATGGCGTCAATGTTTCAAGTGGGCGGAGGCTGTCCTTTTATAATCCCTGATGATGTCACATGGCCAGTCAATCACACTAATGCCATAACCAAGATGTCTACAACATAACAGTGACTCACAGGCAATCCCCACATGCTTATTGGCTGCGTATCAAGCCCCATGTGGCGCACGGATTCAAGTGTTAAGGTACCTTCACACTAAACGACGCTGCAGCGATCCAGACAACGATCCGGATCGCTGCAGCGTCGCTGTTTGGTCGCTGGAGAGCTGTCACACAGACCGCTCTCCAACGACCAACGATGCCGGTAACCAGGGTAAACATCGGGTTACTAAGCGCAGGGCTGCGCTTAGTAGCCCGATGTTTACCCTGGATACCATCCTAAAAGTAAAAAAAACAAACACTACATACTTACCTACCGCTGTCTGTCCTCGGCGCTCTGCTTCTCTGCTCTGGTTGTGAGCGCCGGGCAGCCGGAAAGCAGAGCGGTGACGTCACCGCTGTGCTTTCCGGCCGCTGTGCTCACAACCAGAGCAGAGAAGCAGAGCGCCGAGGACAGACAGCGTTAGGTAAGTATGTAGCGTTTGTTTTTTTTACTTTTAGGATGGAATCCAGGGTAAACATCGGGTTACTAAGCGCGGCCCTGCGCTTAGTAACCCGATGTTTACCCTGGTTACCAGCAAAGACATCGCTGAATCGGTGTCACACACGCCGATTCAGCGATGTCAGCGGGAGAGCCAGCGACCAAAGAAAGGTCTGGCCCTCTAGCCCCGACCAACGACATCACAGCAGGATTCTGATCGCTGCTGCGTGTCAAACTAAACGATATCGCTAGCGAGGACGCTGCAACGTCACGGATTGCTACCGATATCGTTTAGTGTGAAGGTACCTTTACATTGAGCACCGTCCACTTTTCACCAAGTAACGAGCACATCCAAGCACCGTGATCCCTGAGTGATAGCAGAGGATCACCCAGCACATTCGCTATTCCCAGATACAGACTCGGCTTTTCAATTTGACGCTGTACATACAACAGTTTTTCCAGCTCTGTCAGGTTTTTGTTGCTTTTTCTGTCCACAACAGCCTTTTATAAAGCATTAATCTTATTTGCAAAAACACCAGAACCATGAGAGAACGCAGCCAACTATTATAAGGAAATCATTCTCCTTCCATTTAGCCTGCATCATAACAAATCTAGCGCACTCCTAATTGAAATGAATCTATGTCCATATCTGCTATAGTTTTGCAAGCGAAGGTGTACAGTATTAGCAGCTAAGGAAATAGCAGCTAAGCAATAAGGAGCTAAGCAATTAGCAGATAAGAAGAAAGGTTTGAGAGCCATTGATCACGCAAAAAGAAAAGTTCACGCCCATAACAGAATAAAGAATGATCCTAATTATCCACCATGATACTATTGGCACTCTCTGTCCACAGCTAAATACAAAAGGTATTCAATTCTGTTGTGTCAGACAGGTTGTCTGTGATTCTTCCCTTCACTTCTATGTAAACTATGCCAGGGAGGGGGCCTCCAACATCTCAGCAAGTGGCCAGGTTTTAATATATCCTCTGATCGGAAGTGCCATGTAAAAAAGTAAATATAAAATTAAATAAAAAATTCTAAAGTTATAAATAGGACTTAAATACTTTAGGTTTCCAATATACATATGAGTAAAAATAAAACATAACTAAGATTAAATAACAAAAACAGTCATACAATTAAAAGAGAAATTCATCTGGTTTACAATAATGACATGTAAAAACATATATAATATACATAAATAAAAAATAAATGTCAATGACATGAAAAAATAAATATAAAGAGAAATTATTTCCTTTATAATAATGACATGCAAACATGTTTAAAATACACATGTGAGTGAAAGTAAAAAATAAAAATATATTAAACTCTAAAATTAAATAAAATCAAATTTCAAATAAATTAGGTTTTCTATAATTACATATACTGTAAAGAAATGTTTAAAAAAATATACATATGTAAAACTAATATATATGCTATAAGATAAAACTAAAATCATGTAACTGAAGACAAAATTCAGTGTGTTTTTGATAAGTACATGGTCAAATGGTGAGAAAACAAAATGTATGCTTTTATGCATTGACGTTGTATTGCCCTATAACTTTGTGTTATTAATGAAGTTTAGTATTTTTTATTGTCAAATATATGATAAATAAATATGCAAAAAAAATTAACACTTATAATAATCTTCGTTTTACAATTCAATTCCTATACAAATCATAAGTAACTTGTCACATAAGTAGCAGTGAAGTAGAGATTATATATTTTTTCATACTAGCTGATGCAAACCAAATCTTCAAATTTCACCAAAAATTTGAAATCATTGAATTTTTTTGTTAACTATTTGATTTGTGCAAATACAGAGAAATAGCAGCCGGCCAGCTTCAATTTTACTTTGCTAAATAAATAGTAATTTAATATTCATCTGACCCTCACCCAGGTGGGATTGGGCAACGAGACAGGTGAATGTCGGGATAATATAATTTTTATAATTATTTTACCTATGTGTATGATACTCAAAGGTGGTGAGACCGCCGAGTATAATAATGTACATCTAATTTGTACAGAATAAATTCAAGGCTAATTGCATTTCCTGGCTAATATTGAGTGAGCTGTTGAATTAGAAATTTGGCAGATTTATCCATCACTAATTAAAAGTGAATAAATATTGAGGTAGAAACCTAAAAATGAGGTCAAGATGATTTTATTGTGCTGCTACTACTACCAGTAATGATAGTGTAATGAATATTAAAATTGCGAAAGGATTGTACTACTACTTTTATTACTACAGTTTTTATTAATAAATTCTTAATATTTTTATATATAATTTTTTTCACAAGTGGAAATTATCTGATTATAAAACAGGATGGCTTTTCTTTCAGCTCATCAGAAGACTTGTGTTTCATGGAGCAGAGGACACATGGGGGACTGTTCTGCTAATGCTTCCACATTCCTATGTGGGACATAACGACTTGTGGCTTTCCCACCCATGTCTTTGAGTTTGTTCACAATACCATTGTTTGCTAATGTACATTTTATGTAAAAGAAATTTCTGTAAAGGGAATGTAGCAAACCCAGATTTCACCCAATCTCCAGAGGGGCCCATAAAATAATCTAATCTTGAACTCAATCAGTTTGCAATTACTAAAGTATAAAACTGTCCTTAAGGTACCGTCACATTTAGCGACGCTGCAGTGATCTAGACAACGATCCCAATCGCTGCAGTGTCGCTGTGTGGTCGCTGGAGAGCTGTGACACAGACAGCTCTCCAGCGATCAACTATGTGAAGTCCCCTGCTAACCAGGGTAAACATCGGGTTACTAAGCACAGGACCGCGCTTAGTAACCCGATGTTTACCCTGGTTACCAGTGCTAATATAAAAAAAAAACACTACATACTTACATTGCGGTGTCTGTCCTCCGGCCCTGTGCTTTCCTGCACTGACTGTGAGCGCCGGCTGGCCGTAAAGCACAGCGGTGACGTCACCGCTGTAATCTGCTTTACGGCTGGCAGGCGCTGACAGTGCAGAGAAGCAGAACGCCGAGGGACGCGACAGACACCTGAATGTAAGTATGAAGTGTTTGTTTTTTTTTACATTTACACTGGTAACCAGGGTAAACATCGGGTTACTAAGCGCGGCCCTGTGCTTAGTAACCTGATGTTTACCCTGGTTACCAGTGAAGACATTGCTGAATCGGCGTCACACACATTGCTGAGTACGGCTATATCTACCATCTATATTAACATACCAACTTTATAATATTGGGGAAATAAGTTATATCCGCAGATATACTCCTTGCACTGTTTTGATAATATGCTGTATATATGTTTTTTTGTTTTTTATATATATATGTTATGTTTTCTTTACTCCCCACTTCCTGCTCTCCCTGCTCCAATATGGCGCCGCTGGCCTCTCTTGCTATAGTGCGCATGCGCGATCTTTTGTCAGTGCCGCCGGATGCCTGCTTAGTGGCGCGTCCGCTGCCTGGCGCCACAGGGCCCTGTGGTAGCCGGGTGGACGGCGCGGTACGTGGCGGGCTCCGTGCGGACAGATCTTTATGATCGCTGCTGCGAACCTGCCGGCTGACTTTGCGCCTTTTGGCTGTGGGGGAAGTAGTGTATGTGGTTGTTGCCACGGTTACCGGAACTGACTTCCGGTGTTACCATGGTCACTTCCGGGTGGACGGATTATTTAAACCTGGGCCTGGCATCTTCCCACTAAGCCCCCTGAAGAAGGAGTGTTGCCGAAACGCGCGTCGGGGAGGGCACACGGTCCCCGGGGGAGGTTATTCTGCTGTATATACCTTGAGGTAAGCGCCGCACCATGGTCTCTATATGTACAATGTCTTAGTTGCGGTGCTGATATTTGGCTGACAGAGCTCTGGTATATGCACTAGCTTTGGGAGCGTACCAATTTTTTATAGGGTTTCTGTATATCCTTAGCACTGTGGGGCATTATGAGCCGTATATGGCTGTGGCTATCTCCAGCTTTGCTGTAGTTATTGTTTTACTCCTAAATGCAGATATTTCCCTTCCCAGGTGCCGTGTGCCTGTGGTGGTTCACACATCGGTGTTGCGGATGTGTACACCATGTGGTACTCGCCTCTACCTGTTTTTTCGATTGTCCGATATTTTTATCATCACAATATTAATAAAGTTTTTCTATGCTTATTTATATTGACTGTTTGGTCGTTTTTTTCTTGGTCCTTGTGGACCATCTTGCTTGGTTATGATTCATAGCGACTAGTCTTTGTTATAGTTTTCCCTTCATTTTGGGCTCAGCATATAATCGGTATCATCATTTGGAATGTTGCATTATATATATGACCGTATTTTGCTGAGATTTGTTGTGCTCTCTGTTTATTACTGTATGTTTACTGTGTTTTGCACAGGTCCTTCGCATGACATTATGGACTATAGGGCCAGGGAACAGGTCTGGCTCGGACAAATGGAGCAGGTTTTTTGGGGGGGGTGCCTCTGGTGTTCAGCGGGCTGGTGATCACGTGTGGGAGGATAAATGTGCCCAGGTACAATCCTTATTGATCAGGCGGACTAAGCTATGGTGGAATCGGGCATTTTTAGAGAAATATGTGACCCGCTCCATGATTCCACGTGGCCTAAGGGTTAGAGTGGTCCCGGCATATCCGATCGATGATGGGATTTTCATCAGTGAGTGGGAGGAGGCATGCAGTGGGTGCTCAAGGACGCTGATGCAGCTACTGATTAAATTGAATACAAAGTCCATTGAAGATCTCGATAGACAAATCGATGCAGCGCAGGCGGACCTCCGGGCCAATAGTATAGAGGAGAAGATTAAATCCTTTGAAATGAATCTTGAAAAAACATTAGATCAAACTGTGAAAAGGATACATAATAATCAAATCCAGAAATTCGATAGAGATTCTAAGGATTATCAGTTGAAGACCGTTTATCGGTGGGCCAAAAATACATCACAGACACCCTCTAGGAATCGAGGTAATTCTTTTTCATCTGTATCATCGGTTGGGGAAACCTCTGATACATCTGGATCCTCAATGGTGACTCGATCAGGATCAGCTTACAATAGATCCCGTAAACGCAACTACCATCCTTACAGGCGTCGGGATTTTGGCCCCTCCAATGAAGGACAAGATAGCAATAAGGTAATTAACCTTAGTGAACATCAACTAACAGCTTCTGATTTATCCTTACTTAATAAAGGTCTTTCCTTCTCTCCATCGGCTGGCCTAGATACTTTTTCTCTGATTAAGGATCTCCACCTATTTGCTCGGTCTTTATTGTTTAAAAGGTTTTTCTTTGATGATCATTTGCATATGTTATTTCCGACAGATGAGGAACAAGCAGCCCTGAGGGCGTTGGAGGAGTTGTCGGACGAGCACAGATCTACAGAGGGAGGTAGGATACCTCCATCGATCAGACCACGCTCCAGGAAGTTTCCCCCACTTTCCAATTGTAGCGCTATTGATCTATTTGTACAGGTAGCTACAAATGACATTCTGAAAATTCCACAGCACATTCGGGGGGACAATCTTACTAGGGAGGAGCGTCAACGTCTCCACCATCTGCAGCGGCTTCCGGATGTTGTGCTTAAACCGGCGGACAAGGGGGGTAACGTTGTGATTTGGCCTATTGCCATGTACGAACATGAGGCATTCCATCAGTTGAATAACTCGGTGTGTTACAAAAGGCTTACGTTTAACCCCTTGTTCGCCTATAGCACACAGTTGTTTTCTATTCTGTCCGCCGCTGTAGATGGTGGAGTGATTACTAGGGATCTAGCGGCGGCCTTAGTGGTTGGTGAGCCTACTATCCCTACGTTTTACCTCCTCCCTAAAATACATAAGAACATCAAAGTCCCCCCGGGACGCCCAATTGTGTCAGGTCGGGGAAACTTCCTGGAGAACATTAATAAATGGATTGATTCCATTCTTCAGCCTCTGGTGATGGGACTCCCCTCCTTCTTGAAGGACACGACTCAGCTGCTCCGGATGGTAGACGGGCTCTCGTTGGACCCGGATACCCTCCTGGTGGCGGCTGATGTCGAGTCCTTGTACACTAGTATACGTCACTGTGACGGACTTAGGGCCGTCAAGTTTTTTCTGGACTCGTCCGACCACTCCCCCGCCTTCAGGGCCCTAGTACTCGAGATTCTGGAGTTCACTTTGACTCACAATTTTTTTACTTTTAAGGGGTCCCTCTACCTACAGCTCCAGGGCACTGCTATGGGGGCGGCCTTTGCCCCCTCCTATGCAAATCTGTTCCTGGGGCTGTGGGAGAGGGACCTCTTCCTGTCAGATGAGCGGCCGTCGTCGGTGGACTGCGTCCTTTCCTGGACGCGGTACATCGACGACGTCTTTCTCATCTGGCAGGGTACTCCGGTAGCCCTTGAGAGTTTTTTTGAAGGGATTAACCAGAATAATCTGAATATCCGGCTTACAGTTAAGTATCATCCAAATGAAATGGAATTTTTGGATGTTACCCTTCGGAGAGATATAGGTGATAACATCAGCACCAGTATTTACCGTAAACCTACCTCTACCAACATGCTACTGCATGCCTCCTCCTCACATCCGACCCATATGATTCGTTCGGTACCTGTGGGCCAATTCTTACGTTTACGACGGATTTGCTCTACGCAGGCCCTTTTTGAGATGGAGGCGGATAAACTTAAGAAAAGGTTTATGGAGAGAGGGTATAGCCGCCGATCTATCAAACGGGCCTATCATAGGGCAAAATGGTCTGATAGGAATACATTACTCTATCATAATACAGCTAGGACTGGAGAATCTGGGGCAATAAGATTTATTACGGACTTCAACTCTAGCTCTGGGTTAATACGTTCCACGTTGGAGAAGGCGTGGCCAATACTTATGACCGATTCCACCATAGCTAAAATCCTACCCTCAAGGCCCTCTATTACGTTTAGACGGTCTAAGAATCTACGGGACTGCCTGGTCAATAGCCACTACAAAGCGGTACCTAATAGGACTTTTTTGAACGATGTCCCTGTTAGGGGGGGCTGTAGGCCCTGTGGTCGCTGTGTCGCCTGTGTTAATATCGACCGATGTGATTCATTTTTGGACTCATCGGGTAGTAAGAACTATAAAATTAAGAAGTCAATTACATGTACCACCACCAATGTGATCTATTATGCCACTTGCCCATGCTCCCTGATCTATGTTGGCCTTACCACACGCCAACTTAAGATCAGGGTCAGGGAGCATGTGCGTGGCATTCAGGCGGCCAGCGACCAGATGGATACAGCCCTCCTAAAGACCTTACCTCGACACTTCAAAACACATCATGAATGTAATGGTAAATTATTACGTGTCAGAGGTATCGATCATATTGATTTGGGTATCCGTGGTGGTAACATTTCCCAACGGCTGGCTCAACTTGAGTCCCGTTGGATCTGGACCCTGGGCACTGTTCAGCCACGTGGGCTGAACGAGAATTTGAGTTTTTCATCTTTCCTGTGATCACCGTCTGCTGTACATCTAGTATTTTTCAACCTTTACGCTTCACCAGGCGTGTTGTGTGTTTTTATCTATTTTATTTTTTATTTTTTCATTAATTAAAAAAAATTTTTGTCGTAGCTGTTATGTCTGATGTTTAGGGCCTTGTATACGATTATCTCAACCCTGCGGAGCTGTGGAGTGAGCCGTCCTGCGATTTCTATGTGTTATATCTGGCCAGCTGGTTGCCAAGAAATTGGACTTCAATGTCTACTATAATGCTGGAAGGATTACTGAAAAAAGTTACCATCAAAGAGGAAGCCCATTGTGGGATTATTGTATTTACTGTCCCTCTTCTTTATTACTGGATGGTAGTCCTTCCTCCTCTTTATTGACTTTGTGCGTATATATATATTTTTTCTTTCTATTTAGGCACTTGCATGTGCCTGGCAATATCATGGCTTGTCCGTGTATAGAATCTCTTATATGGAATCTGAGTACGGCTATATCTACCATCTATATTAACATACCAACTTTATAATATTGGGGAAATAAGTTATATCCGCAGATATACTCCTTGCACTGTTTTGATAATATGCTGTATATATGTTTTTTTGTTTTTTATATATATATGTTATGTTTTCTTTACTCCCCACTTCCTGCTCTCCCTGCTCCAATATGGCGCCGCTGGCCTCTCTTGCTATAGTGCGCATGCGCGATCTTTTGTCAGTGCCGCCGGATGCCTGCTTAGTGGCGCGTCCGCTGCCTGGCGCCACAGGGCCCTGTGGTAGCCGGGTGGACGGCGCGGTACGTGGCGGGCTCCGTGCGGACAGATCTTTATGATCGCTGCTGCGAACCTGCCGGCTGACTTTGCGCCTTTTGGCTGTGGGGGAAGTAGTGTATGTGGTTGTTGCCACGGTTACCGGAACTGACTTCCGGTGTTACCATGGTCACTTCCGGGTGGACGGATTATTTAAACCTGGGCCTGGCATCTTCCCACTAAGCCCCCTGAAGAAGGAGTGTTGCCGAAACGCGCGTCGGGGAGGGCACACGGTCCCCGGGGGAGGTTATTCTGCTGTATATACCTTGAGGTAAGCGCCGCACCATGGTCTCTATATGTACAATGTCTTAGTTGCGGTGCTGATATTTGGCTGACAGAGCTCTGGTATATGCACTAGCTTTGGGAGCGTACCAATTTTTTATAGGGTTTCTGTATATCCTTAGCACTGTGGGGCATTATGAGCCGTATATGGCTGTGGCTATCTCCAGCTTTGCTGTAGTTATTGTTTTACTCCTAAATGCAGATATTTCCCTTCCCAGGTGCCGTGTGCCTGTGGTGGTTCACACATCGGTGTTGCGGATGTGTACACCATGTGGTACTCGCCTCTACCTGTTTTTTCGATTGTCCGATATTTTTATCATCACAATATTAATAAAGTTTTTCTATGCTTATTTATATTGACTGTTTGGTCGTTTTTTTCTTGGTCCTTGTGGACCATCTTGCTTGGTAATGTGTAACAATGTCTAAACTTAAACTTAAACTTGAATGTACAATACATGATTCCAAAACATGCATGATTTTGCTACAAGCAAAATTTTGCTACTAAGGAAAAACTGATAATGCTAAAGCCTTCACAAATCTACACGGACTATAATGATGTTAAGAATGTGAAGCAAAATAATTTACTGGTTGACTTCCATAATTGGCCTGAGGAATTCCACCTGTTAGAAGTAGACATGTTGCCTTTTTTTGGCAGAAGCACTTGTGCCAGGGAGAGGATGAACTTCACTGCGATATTGGTTCTTGGTGGACCGCCATCACCATTTCACCAAATCCACTGTAGACAATCCTATGCCGGAAATCAATGAACTTCCAAAAAGGCACAAAAATAGACAATAAGGGCTGAGCAAACGTATACATATGTGACCTTTAACATTAAATGTATGTGGGCAAACCATGAGTAAAATAGTGTAAAGGGACAGCAAAGCACAGATATTAGTTTGCAAAGCAACCATGGACCAGACTAATGAAACATAGGCCTGAAGTTGGAAGAACTAATATTCCCTGATGACTGTACAGAAAAATATACACTGTGTGCAGAATTATTAGGCAAGTTGTATTTTGATCACATGATACTTTTTATACATGTTGTCCTACTCCAAGCTGTTCAGTCTTGAGAGCCAACTACCAATTAAGGCTACTTTCACACTACCATCGTGCACTGCACGTCGCTATGCGTCGTTTTGTAGAAAAAACGCATCCTGCAAAAGTGCGACGGTTGCGTCGTGTTGCGTCGGACCGTCGCCACCAAAAAACACAGTATGCGTCAGTGCGCTGCAACATCGCATCGCAACATCGCATTGCGACGTGCAGTGCACGACGCTAATGTGAAAGTAGCCTAAGTAAATCAGGTGATGTGCATCTCTGTAATGAGGAGAGGTGTTGTCTAATGACATCAAAACCCTGTATAAGGTGTGCTTAATTATTAGGCAACTTCCTTTCCTTTGGCAAAATGGGTCAGATGAGAGATTTGATGGGCTCTGAAAAGTCCAAAATTGTGAGATATCTTGCACAGGGATGCAGCAGTATTGAAATCTTGAAGCGTGATCACCAAACAATCCAGCGTTTCATGGCAAATAGCCAACAGGGTTGTAAGAAGCGTGTTGGGCAAAAAAGGCGCAAAATAACTGCCCATGAATTGTGGAAAATCACGCGTGAAGCTGCCAGGATGCCATTAGCCACCAGCTTTGCCATATTTCAGAGCTGCAACGTTACTGGAGTAACAAAAAGCACAATGTGTGCGATACTCAGGGACATGGCCAAGGTAAGGAAGGCTGAAAAACGACCAGATTTGAACAAGAAACATAAGATAAAACGTCAAGACTAGTGTTGAGCATTCCGATACTGCAAATATCGGGTATCGCCGTTATTCGCTGTATCGGAATTCCGATACCGAGTTCCGATATTTTTGCGATATCGGAATCGGAAGTTCCCATAGTGCAATAATGCACTATAATGGAGTGTGGGCGGTGCGTGGGCGGAGACTGCATATCTTTGTATGGGTGGGGTCTGTGCGGGACCGTGGGGGGGTCTGTGCGTGCCTGCCGGGGCTCTGTGCAGCCTGCCGGGGCTCTGTGCGGGCTGCCAGGGCTCTGTGCATGGCTCTGTGCGGCCTGCTGGGGCTCTGTGTTGGCTGCCAGGGCTCTGTGCGGGGCTCCGTGTGGCGTGCCAGGGCTCAGAACAGGGCTCTGTGCGGGCTGCCGGGGCATGCGCGGTAGAAAATGGCAGACGTGACGGACAAAAAATGTTCACTTGAACGTTTTTTCGTGCCGACGGTCCGCCAAAACACGACAAATCCGTTGCATGATGGACGCGACGTGTGGCCATCCATCACTAGTACAAATCTATAGGTAAAAGAACGCATCGTGCGAGCACATTTGCAGGATCCGTTTTAGAGTTGTATTAGCACCAGATTGTGTCTGATGGCCACACGTTTCATCCGTTTTTTGCAGGATCCGTCAAAAAAGCTGTTTCCGCCGGACGTAAAACATATACAGAGGAACGGTTTTTCTGTCTGGCGAAAAAACGCACAGCGACAGATCTGGTAAAAAACGTACGGATGGCCACACGTCGCCTCCATTGTGCAATGGATCCGTCGTGTTTTGGTGGACCGCCGGAACGAAAAAACGTTAAAGTGAACATTTTTTGTCCGTCGCGTCCGCCATTTTCTACCGCGCATGCGCAGATGAAACTCCGCCCCCTCCTCCCCGGACTTCAGATTGGGCAGCGGATGCGTTGAAAACCTGCATCCGCTGCCTATGTTGTGCACAAATTTCACAACATGTGTCGGTACGTCGGCCCGACGCATAGCAACGGACCCGTACCGACGCAAGTATGAAAGAGGCCTTAATGAGAGTTTAATTTTAAAAAAAAAAGCAGAAAAAAATGGCATGGGCTCCAGCCCAATTTTCTGCACCAGAGGGGGAAAGCCGATAGCCTGGGGTCAATATTTGTAGCCTGGGCAATGAATATCAGCCCGCAGCTGTCTGCATACCCTTAACTGGCTATTAAAATAGGGAGACCCCCCAAAAAATGACGTGGGGTCCCCCTTTAATTTATAGCCAGAAAGGCTATGCAGACAGCTGCAGGCTGATATTCATTGCCTAGAGAGGGGCCATGGATATTGCCCCCCCGGCTACAAATACCAGTCTGCAGCCACCCCGGCTGTAAGATGCGCCAATTCTGGCACTTAGCACCTCTCTTCTCACTCCCGTGTTGCGGTGGGATATGGGGTAATAAGGGGTTAATGTCACCTTGCTATCGTAAGGTGACATTAAGCCGGGTTAATAACGGAGAGGCGTCAATAAGACGCCTATCCATTGTTAATCCAATACCAGTAAAGGGTTAATAAAACACACACACTAGGAAAAAAGTATTTTAATATTTTTCATTTCACCATACTTACCATACTTTAGCGCCTGCAAAAAACATAAAATAAACCGTATACTACCTGTCCGCCATAGTCCAATTAATAACGAGGGTCCCACGACGATCTTCCCTATAGAAGATGGGTGATGTCACTGCTCTATAGGACCCTCAGTGACACACTGACAGGAGACAATGGCTCCTGCACTGCATCACTGAACAATAGTAACCTCTGAGTCTTACTTTATGTCAATTGCTGCGTGGGAAAATTTCTCACACAGCAATGGCATAAAGTGAGACTAGGGACTATTTTTTTTACAGCGGCGAAGGAATACAGTGTGGAAGGATACCTTCCTCCCGTCATTGTGTTCCTGGAGCCCCTAGAGAGCGGTCACATCAGCTGATGCTGCCGTTCTCCACGGAGGATCGTAATGGGACACTCGTGGATTTCTGCGGACAGGGAGTATATTGGTTGTTTGTTCCCCGAAGCCAGTGTCATCTGTAAAAAAAGATTAAAATAACAAAGTGACAAGTAATGGTGAGTATGAACTCTATGTTTAATGTACTGTATGTCTATATGTATGTATTGTATGCAGCATGTGTGCGGTATGTATGTAGCATGTGTGCGGTATGTATGTAGCATGTGTGCGGTATGTATGTAGCATGTGTGCGGTATGTATGTAGCATGTGTGCGGTATGTATGTAGCATGTGTCCGGTATGTATGTAGCATGTGTGCGGTATGTATGTAGCATGTGGGCGGTATGTATGTAGCATGTAGGTAGTATTTTTTTTTTAAATTTAACACATTAGCCGGATGATGGGACTACTACTGTCCCATCATTGGCTAATGTGTCAATCACTGTCACTGTAGCAGGCATCGTCCGATGGGACTTGTGGTCCCATCGGACGATGCCTGCAAACACGCACAGAGCCCCGGCAGGCCATACAGAGCCCTGGCAGGCCACACAGAGCCCCGGCACGCTGCACAGAGCCCCAGCAGGCCGCACAGAGCCCCGGCAGCCCGCATAGAGCCCCGAGACGCCCATACAGATCCCTGGCAGGCACGCACAAAACCCACTCCAACTTCCAAAAATATAAAGCTTTGATGTTGAGTCTTTTGGGTTGATTAAGAACATAGTTGTTGATCAATAATAAAAATAATCCTCTAATATTTAACTTGCCTAATAATTATGCACACAGTGTACATTTCAACCAAAGTGCATAATGTTCAAGATAATAGTACCGTGGATTGGATGCTGACACAGACACAATGTGCAGCCGCCATTATTTTTGAGGACCATTATCCATGACATCACAGTTATGGTGAAATGTTTAAAAAAAAGTAGTGAGTTTCAGCATCAGCAGGAGGGTATTGAAGGTTGACATCTGATACGTCCTTGGTAGGCCACGGCATGCGTTAGTCACTCGTTGCAGGGTAACATCACATCTTGCATGTGACGAGATGCTGCAGCGCTTTGGTTGGTTAACAGATTTTTGAAACAAAAAACTTTATTCACATTATTTAAGAAAATGACTAAAGCATATGTTAAACGAACATTATTTGTTGTCCTGCACTCTTGTATGTTTCTGGTCCAAAGTATGGTAATTTTTAAAAATTGAGTAATAGAAATATGAGCAACCATGAGATACTTACCAAACTTTAATTGTTTAGCCTGCGATAATGAGCTCCAACCACCAGCAGGATACAGCCTCTTCTATCTGCAGCCACACATGCTCAATGGCCAAATGATCATGGTGGCCATCAACGCTCATATTCCAGAGCTCTGGATGCTGCCAGACCATACCAATGAGATGCTCTGCATTAATACATGGCACCATGGTTATGGGAGCACTTGAGCTGCAAAATAGGCACTGTTGAAGTAAACTGGAATCCCCTCAACACACACAGGAAATGCACATCAGATTTCAATAAAATAAGTTGAAATACACAGGAATTACCAGACACACACACAAAAAAACCATGGATGTCATCCATGTGCAGTAAGCATTTTACATGGACCCATGGACTTTTATTGGCTGATGTCATCCATGCAGCCTGGAAAAAATGGACATGTCACTTTGTGGTTCACATGGACACACAGTTCGTGTTTGAACATGGACATGTGAAGATCACCATAGGTTTTAATAGGTACATGAAGATATGTGTCTCTGGTACGTGTAAGAACAGATGCCGGAAACACATGCGTGTGAAGAGGGCCTTAGGTGTATGGGAATTTGACGAGATCTTCAACTTGTCAACATGAACAGTGACACCAAACTGAATGGCATCAGGAGGGTCTGGTGGTTGTAAGGTTTTGCCGTTAGGTGACATAGTACAATAAAATATGTTGCTTTAATATATTAAAGCAAAACACACTTAGGAAAAGAACCTTTTTGAAAAAATTGTTTTTGAGAATTATAATCTGGTTTGAATGCTTTTCTGTGTTTTCACATGGCCTAGGTTCATGCACGTGTGCTGCGGTGTTCTTTTTTGTCTATATCATGCAGTTTTGCAGTGTGCACGTGTTCAAATTAGGAGTGCTGGTTGGTTTTATATATATATATATATATATATATATATATATATGTGTGTATATTTATTATATATTTCAATATGATATAGCGTCTATATGGATTCCTTGGTGGAACTCTTCTTAGATGTGTCTTGATTGTGGCTGTTTTTTGGGGGGGAAATACCACATGTCGCTCTCATCATGGGCCTATCAGGTGTCTTGTCCATGAACTTTGACATTGCTCATCAGGTGACCATATTGGCGCCGATATTTGAACTGTTTGTCTATTTTAAAGTCTTCTGATATCTGTATTGACAAATTCTTGTGGTATTTCCTGATGGAGTTTTGTGAAACTCTGAAACGCGTTGAATAAAAACTACAATTATTAATACATCTGCACTTCAGTTATTCAGCAGCGTAGAACAAGACCACGTTTTTTTCCCTAAACTTATACCTAAGTTTTGCAATAAAGCATCTTTGAAGAAAATATTGCAATACCAGATGCAACCCGTAGTCAAGAATAACACTACGATGGGTAAATTGCATTGTATTTATCAGCTATCAGAATAATAAGAGGGACTAAGCAGAAAAGTACGAACTGTAAAAATATTTTTAAAAAATCATGAAATAAAGAGCAAAAAAGTGCAACAAATCTTGTACAAATAAATACATATATTTTTTAAAAAAATGGAGATCGGAAGGCACTAGGGTAGTTTATCAGCATGGATTTCCTTCTTACACGCAGGATTCAATTCAGGACGCTAAGCGGCACAGACTCAGAATTAGCAATTGTCGGGAGGTGCACAACATGAAGCTGAATACTACTGTAGACTCATAGAAGAACGAATGAAAGTGGCACTCACCCAGGTATTGCTGAATAGAGATGTCCTTTATTCAGAGGAACACATGGACATACATACGATAGAGCAGTGGCTGGTAGCGGTTAGGGTGCGGGAGGGAGGTGAATGACGACGGCCGTTTCGCGCTTGCGCACTTCTACGGGTCCAGGTAGAAGCGCGCAAGCGCGAAACGGCCGTCGTCCTTCACCTCCCTCCCGCACCCTAACCGCTACCAGCCGCTGCTCTATCGTATGTATGTCCATGTGTTCCTCTGAATAAAGGACATCTCTATTCAGCAATACCTGGGTGAGTGCCACTTTCATTCGTTCTTCTATGAGTCTAAAATACATATATTTATGTAAAAATAAAAGTGAACAAAAAAAGTACAGATATTTGGTATTGCCGCATCCGGAACAACTTGGTCTAAAAAAATTGTCACAGTGGCTAAAGGTACCGTCACACTAGACGATATCGCTAGCGATCCGTGACGTTGCAGTGTCCTGGTTAGCGATATCGTCCAGTGTGACAGGCAGCAGCGATCAGGCCCCTGCTGTGCTGTCGCTGGTCGGGGAAGAAAGTCCAGAACTTTGTTTCATCGCTGGACTCCCCGCAGACATCGCTGAATCGGTGTGTGTGACACCGATTCAGCGATGTCTTCGCTGGTAACCAGGGTAAACATCGGGTTACTATGTGCAGGGCCGTGCTTAGTAACCCGATGTTTACCCTGGTTACCATCGTTAAAGTAAAAAAACAAACACTACATACTTACCTACCGCTTTCTGTCCTCGGCGCTCTGCTTCTCTGGTCTGGCTGTGAGCGCCGGGCAGCCGGAAAGCAGAGCGGTGACGTCACCGCTCTGCTTTCCGGCCGCTGTGATCACAGCCAGACCAGAGAAGCAGAGCGCCGAGGACAGAAAGCGGTAGGTAAGTATGTAGTGTTTGTTTTTTTACTTTAACGATGGTAACCAGGGTAAACATCGGGTTACTAAGCGCGGCCCTGCGCTTAGTAACCCGATGTTTACCCTGGTTACCGGGGACCTCGGCATCGTTGGTCGCTGGAGAGCTGTCTGTGTGACAGCTCTCCAGCGACCAAACAGCGACGCTGCAGCGATCCGGATCGTTGTCGGCATCGCTGCAGCGTCGCTTAGTGTGACGGTACCTTAACCCCTTCAGTAAACACTGTAAAAAAGAAAAAGCGTGACATAAAGCTGTTTTTTTTTTTTGCAAAGAGAGTGGAATAAAATAAAACATCATATGTAAATAAACCTGGTGCCTCTGAAAACATTGTCTTGTCCCACGAAAAATAAGCTGCCACACAGCTCTGTCATTGGAAAAATAAAAAAGCAATAGCTCTCCGAATACAGTGATTAAAAAACAATTATTTTATCTGTAAAATATTTTTTATTGCGTGAAAGCGCAAAAACTTTAAAAAATGATATAAATGTGGTACCACTATAATCGTACTGACCCGAAGAATAAAATTGCTTTATCACTTTTACCACATGGTGAATGGCATTACAAAAAATCCTTAACTACTGCTTTTTGTCATTCTGCCTTCCAAAAATGGGAATAGAAAGCAAACAAAAAATGTTACGTGCCAAAAATTTTACCATTATACCCAAATAATTATGAACTCATCCAGCAAAAACAAGCCCTCACATAACTGTTAGCAGAAATATGGAAAAATTACAGCTCTTAACCCCTTAGCTCCCAAGGGTGGTTTGCACGTCAATAACCAGGCCAATTTTTACAATTCTGACCACTGTCCCTTTATGAGTTTATAATTCTGGAACGCTTCAATGGATCCTGATGATTCTGACATTGTTTTCTCTTGACATATTGTACTTCATGATAGTTGTAAAATTACTTTGATATTACCTGTGTTTTGTGAAAAAATGGAAATTTGGCAAAAATTTTGAAAAATTAGCAATTTTCCAAATTTGAATTTTTATACCCTTAACTCACAGAGATGTGTCACACAAAATACTTAATAAGTAACATTTCCCACATGTTTACTTTACATCAGCACAATTTTGGAGCCAAATTTTTTTGTTAGGGAGTTATAAGGGTTAAAATTTGACCAACAATTTCTCATTTTTACAACACCATTTTTTTTAGGGACCACATCTCATTTGAAGTGACTTTGAGGGGTCTATATGATAGAAAATAACCAAGTGTGACACCATTCTAAAACCTGCACCCCTCAAGGTGCTCAAAACCACATTCAAGAAGTTTATTAATTCTTCAGGTGTTTCACAGGAATTTTTGGAATGTTTATTGTTTAACCTTTGTCAGGCTGCATAATTTTACAACGTTAACAGGCTGCAGAGGTACAATTGTACCTTCATATATATTTTATTGAAATTTATTCTGGGGGTATATGGGGTATCTAGATAGAGGTAGCACCTCTGGTGGAGTGCTTGCCGTGTCCTTTTTGGACAGCTCTTCCATTTTTGGTCCTCATCTGATGCTCAACTCTCACCTGTACCTCCAAGTAGCTGCTAGCATGCGGCAGCGGGTACACCCCGGAACACCGCCTCGGCAGGCGGGCCAAACCAGGTGAGGGTAGCTGTTGGGTTCTTTGAGACCTACAGTGATTTTCAAGGGTTTGCCTACCCTTGCATGTGAAGACTGAATATGGCAGACTGTGCGGAAGAAACCAAGATTCAACGGACAGACAAGCGATTTCCAGCACAGTGTTGTGGAGCGCTGAGAGGGCGCAGCGAGGCACATATAGGACACTGCTGGCCATCCACTGCACCCTGACCTATCTCCAGTTGTCTCGCCTAGTTCTTGCCACTGGGGCTCGATAGGTACGGGCGAGAGAGTGAGGTTGACGACTGCGCAACTCCTCCTCACTTTAATCCAAGTCAAGCGCAAGTCATTACTTCAACCACTGCATATCAAAAGTCCTGTGGCGATGGGAGAGTGGCAAAGCAGCAGGTGTGGAGTCATTGGAAGCTGTAGTCACGAACCTGCACGCAGGCGGCCCAGGCCATATGGTCGCTCTCTACTGGACCGAAGCAGCAGTGGAGTTCGGCAGCCTCCTGGGTGTCTGAGCAGTCCTGTTCAGGATCACTCTGCTCTCCTCAATCGAGGAAGGGGCTAGAAAAGGTGCCTCAAACATAGTCTGCTTCATTTCACCTGGCCAGCCTACTGCAGCTGGCGGGTTTCCCATACAGCGGTTGACACACAATAAAGAAAAAGAAAATGATGGTACTCAACCTTGGCACATGGAATCTGACGAACATCATTGAAATTTGGCCAATATATTCTGGACCAAAACTGCAGAGATGTCACGAAATTTCAGCCCTCTACGGCTTTTTGAAAAAAAAAGTTATTGCAATTTTAAAACAGAATAGTTACAATTGTACCTACTCAGCTGGACGAAGGTTAAAAAAATGAACATTTAACTTTTTTTCACAAAAAATGTATTTCAGCTCCAATTTGTTTTATTTTACCAAGGGTAACAGGAGAAATTGGACCCCAAAAGTTGCTGTACAATTTGTCCTGAGTAGGCTGATAATCTATAGGTGGGGAAAAACCACCGTTTAAGTACATGGCAGAGCTCGGAAGGGATGCAGTGCCGTTTGGAATGCTGACTTAGATGGATTGGTCTGCAGGCATCACATTGCATTTGCAGAGCCCCTGATGTTCCTAAAAAGTAGAAACCCCCCACAAGTAACCCCATATTTTAAACTAGACCCCCGAAGGAACTTAGCTAGATGTGCTGTGAGAATTTTGAATCCTCAAGTGTTTCACTACAGTTTAACGCAAAGCCGTGAAAATAAAAAATCATTTTTTTCCCTCAAAAATGATTTTTTTAGCCCCCAATTTTTTATTTTCCAAAGGGTAACAAGAGAAATTGGACCCCAAAAGTTGTGCAATTTGTCCTGAGAACGCTGATACCCCATATGTTGGGGTAAACCTCTGTTTGGGAGCACAGGAGAGCTCGGAAGGGAAGGAGTACGGTTTTACTTTTTCAATGCAGAATTGGCTGGAATTGAGATTGGATGCCATGTCGCATTTGGAGAGCCCCTGATGTGCCTAAACAGTGGAAACCCCCAATTCTAACTCCAACCCCTAACCCGAACACACCCCTAATCCTAATCCCAACCCTAACCATAACTCCAACCACACCCCTAACCCTAATCCCAACCCTAATCCCAACCGAAAATGTAATCCAAACCCTAACTTTGCCTACCGACATAGATTGGGGGTGGATGATGCTATCCTTTCTCTGTTACATAGGGTACATTCATTTCTGGAGACTGACGGAACCACGGTGCGAGCGATGTTCTTCGATTTCTCGAGTGCATTTAACTCCCTGCAGCCACTTTTACTACACAACAAGATGACTGATATGAAGGTGGAGGTGGGGATGAGAAATTGGATAACTGACTACCTATCATATCGGCCACAGTTTGTACAGATGGGAGCAGTGGTGTCAAGCAGATTACTGAGCAGTGTAGGTGCCCCCCAGGGAACGGTGCTTGCGCCCTTTCTATTCACACTGTATACTTCAGACTTTCAGTATAAATCTGAACTTTGCCACCTTCAAAAATTTTCGGATGACTCCGTGGTTGTGGGATGCATTAGGGGAGATCAGGGGGATGAGGAATACAGATGTGTGGTGTCGAATTTCGTGGATTGGTGCAATGGTAACTATCTACAACTAAATGTTAAGAAAACTAAAGAGTTGGTGGCCAACTATAGCAGGATTAAGATGGAATGCTTACCGATCACTATTGCTGGTCAGGAGGTAGAGCAGGTGGAGAGTTACAAATATTTGGGGGTCCATTTGGATAGCAAACTGGACTGGAGATGCCACTCAGAGTTTGTCTACAAGAAGGGGATGAGCAGACTGTATTTCCTAAGGAAACTGAGGTCTTTTAATGTGTGCAGCAAAATGTTAGAAATGTTCTACCAATCTGTAGTGGCAAGTGCCATCTTTTTTGCAATCACGTGCTGGGGTAGTAGTGTGCGGGCCTCTGATGCTAATAAGCTGAATAAGATTATTAAGAAGGCAAGTTCTGCTGTGGGCTGCAATCTGGACTCTTTTGGGGAGGTAGTGGAGAAAAGAACTCTGAAAAAGTGTATGACAATTATGAACAATAATGCACATCCACTATATGAGCTATTCATGAGACAGAAGAGCACCTTCAGCAACCGGCTAATACTTCTGAGGTGTAAGAAGGAAAAATATAGGAAATCGTTTGTGCCAACTGCCATGGGAATGTACAACAATAACATTAGGGTTAAACCACCAAGGTGAATGTCTACTTATTTCTCTACATTTCAGTTCACTCGTTGTGTATGTCCTATTCTAATGTATAATGTATAATGTTCTTCTGTCAACTCTACTGTCATGTCAACTATGTAATTCTTTTATGATTTTTATGATTTAAGTTGTGCTGCTGTGATACCATAATTTCCCACGGGATCAATAAAGTGTATCGTATCGTATCGTATCGTAACTGTAGCCCTAACCCTAACTGTAGCCCTAACCCTAACTTTAGCCCCAACCCTAAACCCTAATGGGAAAATGGAAATAAAGACATTTTTATTTTATCATTTTTCTCTAACTAAGAAGGTAATGAAGGGTGGTTTGATTTACTATTTATAGTGTTTTTTTAGCGGATTTTTATGATTGGCAGCTGTCATACACTAAAAGACGCTTTTTATTACAAAAAAAGTTTGTGCGTCTCCACATTTTGAGAGCTATAATTTTTCCAAATTTTGGTCCACAGAGTCATATAAGACCTTGTTTTTTGCAGGACGAGTTGACGTTTGTATTGGTACCATTTTCGGGCCCGTGACATTTTTTGATCGCTTTTTATTCCGATTTTGTGAGGCAGAATAACCAAAAACCAGCAATTTATGAATTTCTTTTTTGGGGGGCCTTTTTACCATTCCGCGTTTGGTAAAATTGATAAAGCAGTTTTATTCTTCAGGTTAGTATGATTACAGCGATACCTCATTAATGCCTTTTTTTTATGTTTTGGCGCTTTTATATGATAAAAACTATTTTATATAAAAAATAATAATTTTTGCATCGCTTTATTATGAGGACTATAACTTTTTTTTATTTTTTCACTGATGCTGTATGGCAGTTAGTTTTTTGCGGGACAAGATGACGTTTTCAGCGGTACCATGGTTATTTATATCTGTCTTTTCGATCGCGTGTTATTCCACTTTTTGTTCGGCGGTATGATAAAGCGTTTTTTTTTTGGCTTTTTTTTCTTACGGTATTCACTGAGGGGGTTAACTAGTGGGACAGTTTTAGGCTATGTGCACATGTATTTTGGAGCTCTGCGGATTTTTCCGCAGCGGATTTGAGAAATCCGCAGGTAAAAGGCACTGTGTTTTACCTGCAGATTTACCGCGGATTTACTGTGGTTTTTAATGCGGATTTTGTGCGAATTCCACCTGCGGTTTTACACCTGCGAATTCCTATTGTGGAGCAGGTGTAAACCGCAGCAGAATCCACACAAAGAATTGACATGCTGCGGAATGTAACCACAGCGTTTCCGTGCTTTTTTTCCGCAGCATGGGCACTGCGGATTGCAGTTTCCATAGGTTTACATTGTACTGTAAATGCATAGAAAGTTGCTGTGGACCCGCAGCTGAAGATCCGCAGCAAAATCCGCAGCAAAATCCGCAACTTGTGCACATAGCCTTATAGGTCGGGTCGTTACGGACGTGGCGATACTAAACATGTGTACTTTTAATTTTTTTTTATTATTTAGATAAAGAAATGTATACTATTTATTGGAACAATATTTTTTTTTTCTTTAGTTAGGAATTTTTTTTTATTTTTTTTTACACATGTAAATATATATATTTTTTAACTTTACTTTGTCCCAGGGTGGGCCATCATGCTAAAGTGTCAGATCGGTGATCTGACACTTTGAAAAGCACTGTGTCTGATCAGTGATCTGCCAGGCAGTGCAGGAGGCTTGCCACCTCCCTGCAGGACTCAGAAGGAGCATCGCGGTCATTCTGGATCCGGGGCCTGCAGGGAGGAGACGCTCAGAACAACGCGATCTCATCGCGTTGTTCCAAGAGTCTCATTGAAGCACGCAGGGAGCCCCCTTGCTGCGTGATGCTTCCCTATGCAGCCAGAACGCTGTGAGCATGTTTGATCGCAGTGTTCCGTGGGTTAATGTGCCAGGAGCGGTCCATGACTGCGCCTGGCAAATAGTGCCGGATGTCAGCTGTAATAATCAGCTGACACCCGGCGGCGATCAGCCGCGCTCATGGGGGGAGCGCGGCCGATTGCCTATGATGTACTATCCCGTCCCTGGGAATTAAGTCCCAGGTCACTTCGATGGGATAGTACGTCAGATGGCAGAAAGGGGTTCAAATATGGTGATGCAAAAACAATTGTTTGCAACAAAAAATAGTTTTTCTGCGTGATAGCAGCCAAATATAAAAGAGAAATAAATCTGGTATCTCTCTAATATCACACCAACCCAAAGAATAAAGTCACCTTTATTATGTGTATTTATTTATGTGTATGACTTTAAAATTAGCACTAATGAAACAGATGATGTTGGGGCAAGTTAGAGACCCCATACACATCAGATGGTCGGACAGTCATGCCAAAATTGGTAGATTTGTCTAAATGTTATCTAATATGGTTGGGGGCCTGGCGTACATGCTGAATGTGTCCAAAGGCCCACATGCACACAGAGTCTTTTTGGCTTTGTCCTGTATTTTAGAAAAGTGTAGCGTGGTCAGCTTTTCTAGCCAAAAAAAGTTTTAAAAAGATCTGTATCGCAATATATTGGAATGGGGGTCAATTGCAAAATGTTACCGTACGTCAACTTACCTGGAGCAGCCAGTGCCAGGCAGCAGCTGCCAAGGCAAACAGGATCATGGGGTGCATTAAAAGAGGTCTGGATACACATGATGAGAGCATTATACTGCCTCTGTACAAATCCCTAGTTAGACCGCACATGGAGTACTGTGTCCAGTTTTGGGCACCGGTGTTCAGGAAGGATATAATGGAAATTAGGATTATTTAGTCTAAAAAAATAGATGACGGAGGGGCGATCTAATAACCACGTATAAGTATATAAGGGGACAATACAAATCTCGCTGAGGATCTGTTTATACCAAGGAAGGTGACGGGCACAAGGGGGCATTCTTTGCGTCTGGAGGATAGAAGGTTTTTCCACCAACATAGAAGAGGATTCTTTACTGTTAGGGCGGTGAGAATCTGGAATTGCTTGCCTGAGGAGGTGGTGATGGCGAACTCAGTCGAGGGGTTCAAGAGAGGCCTGGATGTCTTCCTGGAGCAGAACAATATTGTATCATACAATTATTAGGTTCTGTAGAAGGATGTAGATCTGGGGATTTATTATGATGGAATATAGGCTGAACTGGATGGACAAATGTCTTTTTTCGGCCTTACTAACTATGTTACTATGTTACCTTATCACTTCTGCATGAAAAAAAGCATAAAAATAAATAGAACTAATTCTTGACCTGGTACTGATTTGTTTATTCTGTCCCTCAAAGATCACAGTAAGGCCCAGTGCACATTTATCCTGCGCTCTGCACTGAGCACTTATACCGGGGTTCCCTTATAAGTCTCTGAAATACATGAATTAGATGGAACCGCAATAGAAGATTCCTTATAATGAGGAAGATGGAGGCACTGTGGACGTGGTCTGACCTGTGATCCAGTGGTGTCGGTCCTTTTAGGAAGGCATACACAGTTTTGTGCACCTCTGAAAAGGACACCGATGAAAAAAGGCCAGACAGAGTCCAGAGTAAATCTGCCGCCTCATTATAGTAATGAGATCCATCAGGGCTTTCATCTGAATCATTCCATTCAGAGATATAGATGAAAACCCCAATGTACAAGAGCTTCTCACAAAATTAAAATGTCATCAAAAAGTTAATTTATTTCAGTTCTTCAATACAAAAAATGAAACCCATATACAGTGCCTTGCAAAAGTATTCAGCTCCCTGGAACTTTTCAACCTTTTCCCACATATCATGCTTCAAACATAAAGATACCAAATGTAAATTTTTTTGTGAAGAATAGTGTTGAGCGATACCTTCCGATATCCAGAAGTATCGGTATCGGATTGGATCGGCTGATATTCAAAAAATATCGGATATCGCCGATACCGATACCAATGCAAATCAATGGGACAAAAATATTGGAATTAAATTAAACCCTTACTTTCCTTGTAAGTTAATTCTACATGAAGGAAAACAACTAAGAATAATGTAGGATGTATTGGGGGAGGTGGAGGAGACATTAAAGGCATAGAGGTTTAGCCCAATCAAATGGAATAGCAGGAATTCATTTTTTTTAAGGCGTTCAGAGTTACAAAGATATTGACTATTTTTTTTATATTTTGTCAGATATTTATGTTTCACTACTTCCATGCTCTTCACCTTCTTTTTTACTTCTCCCACACTTTCTTCTTCATCATCCTCCTCAGCAGCAGCATCTTTTTCATCAACTTCTCCTTCACCTTATTCATCTTCTTCTTCACCTTCTTCCTATTTTTTTACATTCTTCATATTCTTTCTATTCACCTATTATTCTTCTTCATATTCAACTTCTTCATATTCTTCTTCTTCATCATATTCTTATTTGTGACAGGCATTCCTGTAGTTGTTATCTATAAAAGTTTGAAGATTACACCTTCCGTTCTGCCTGTCACAAAAGATTTATGACAGGATTTGTCTGCGTTCAGTTTGGCCTGCAGCAGCAGGTTTTTTCCAGGGGCACCACGAGGAGGAATGGACTCACCCCCATACACAGCTTAGTCTTTTTCTGCTTATAATTTAGATAATCTTTTGCTCTGATTTTTAGTCTTATGCTTAATGTTCTTCTGCTTTTTGTTCTGCAGCTTCTTGTTCTTCTGCTTCTTGGTCTTCAGTGTCGTCGTCTCCAGGGTCGTCGTCTTCTTTGGGGTGGTCTCCAGGGTCGTGTCCAGGGTCGTTCTCTCCAGGGTCGACGTCTCCAGGGTCGTCGTCTCCTGGGTCATCGTCTCAGGGGTCGTCGTCGTCTTCGGGGTGGTCTTCAGGGTCGTTGTCTTTAGGGTCTTGAACTTGGAAATGTAGCAGAAGGTACAAGAAGGCTGAGGAACTACTGAAAACCAGCTGACAGTACTGGAACCCGGATGGGTAGCCAAAGGTACAAGAGCCAATTGAACTACCGAGGACCAGATGATGGTACTGGAACCCGGTTACTAAGCAGGAGGTACCCGTGCCAGAAAGCACTACCAAGGACCACCAGATGTTGGTGGAACTCGGATACCCAGAAGGAGGCACCTAAGCCAAAGGCTCTGCCCGGAACCAGCTGACGGTACTGGAACCAGAATGGGGAGCAGAAGGTACAAGAGCAAAAGACACTGCCGAGAATCAGCTGACGGTACTGGAACCCGGATGGGTAGCAGAAGGTACAAGAGCCAATGGAACAACCAAGGACCAGCTGACGGTACTGGAACCTGGTTACTAAGCAGGAGGTACCCGTGCCAGAAAGCACTACCAAGGACCACCAGACGTTGGTGGAGCTCGGATACCCAGAAGGAGGCACCTAAGCCAAAGGCTCTGCCCAGAACAAGCTGACGGTACTGGAACCAGGGGGACCTATTCAAGCTTGTCTTCCTAAGAACCAGGTAATGGTGCTGGAACTCAGGCAGCAGAAGGTCCCCAGGAAAAAAAAAATTGCTAGGCCACGAGCCGGCCATAGTTACCGAAAACCCACAGTCCTACAGGGGGAGCTTGTCCTATTGGCACCACGGAACCAGCCTTCATAGCCAGTTCCCGCAGCCCACATAGGAAACACCTAATCTGCAGGCACTATAGCATCAGCTAATCCGACCACAATATGACAGGACAACGTATTGGAGGCAAAGTGACCTTGACACTACCCAGAAACAGCTGGCGTGCTGGAACAGAGCTGGGCAGGAGGGAGTACCCGTGGCGAAAGGAGATGAGTGAGAGGCCAAGATATTCACTGCGCATGCCCAGGAATCCCAGCCCCACAGTGTGAAGAAATCTGCAGACACTGCGGGGCAGGATATCGGGCAGGGCGGCTGCACAGGCGCAGCCAGCCTGACAATAAATGATGTCTGAAGACGGCAGCGCTAACTGCGCATGGCCAAGAGATAACATAACAGCGCAGGCTCTGTGACAGATTCAAACAACGCTGAGGAGGCAACCGGCGCCAAGGCGGTATGAATGACGGCTGTGCTGCGTCTCATTAAGAAGGAAATTCCCGCCTCTGGGACAGTTTCACGGTACGAGGGGACACAATTTATAAGTGTTTAGTTCAGCGTGTGCAAGGAGCATAACTAAAAGAGCCACCTTTTCCTTGTGCAGCATTAGTGCTGCACAAGGTGGCTCTTTTAGTTACAAACACCTGGGGGGGGACAGGTTTCCTTTAATTTCTGTAGTAGTGTTAGTTGTGGAATGAGCAGGAGAAATTGCCGGATACACAGCTGGGGATCAGCTGACGTTACTGAAACCCAATAACACTGGGTCATGTGTTGACTGTGCAGACGGCACAGTCTGAGCAGCAACTGACGGTGTTGGAGCCCAGGGATTACAGTTCAGGTGGTAGAAACATGAACACAACAGGAGACCTGGATACTGTAGCCAACCAATTCTTTAATCAGGAAGATGAGTCGCAAATTCCTGCAAGACCCAGGCCTTGTTCATTTTCAGAAAAGTAAGCCAGTCAACAGACACCACCTGCGGCACTAAAGATGCGTTCCCATAATACACTAGCAGCAGGGCAAGCCAGCACCTCCAATGCATACTGGCCAAGCTCTGGCCATGTATCCAGCTTAGAGACCCAAAACTTGAAGGGGGAAGAGCCGTCTGGGAGTGCACTGAGAGGGCAAGACATGTAGTCTGTCACCATCTGACAGAAACGTTGCCTCCTGCTGACTGGAGCCGTCTGTTGGGCCATACTGGTCTTGCCTTGTGCTGAGGCACTACTTCTGCTCCCTCTTTGTGCAGAGCTTCCTCCACTGCCTCGACGCACTGAGCTGATTTGTAAAGCACTAGCAGCACTGCTCTCGATTCGACAGGAGAAGATGATGAACTGCACCAGTGTGTCTTGATACTCCCGCATTTTACGCTCCCGGTTCAACAGTGTTATGAGGCTTTGACAGTTGTCCCAGTAGCGAGGATCTAGGATGGTGTACAGCCAATAATCAGCCATGGTGAGAATGTGGGCGATGCGGCGGTCGTTTCTCAGGCACTGCAGCATGAAATCAACCATGTGCTGCAGACTGCCAACTGGCCAAGAAATGCTGTCCCTGCTTGAGGCGTGATCTCTGCCTGCTCTGCATCACCCCACCCTCGCTCTACATACTGACTACTGGAGATTTGTGTAACTCCCTCCTCTGGACTGATGTCTTCCTCCTCCATTGACTCCTCCTCATCCTCCTCACAAAGTGTCCCCTGCCTAGGCCTTTGTGAGGAACCACGTTGCGCAGACTGTCCAGAAGCAGATGGTGTTTGTGACTCCTCATCCTCCAACTCTTCCACAACATCATCCCTTAACGCTTGCAATGTTCTTTCAAGCAGGCAGATAAGGGGGATAGTCATGCTGACTAGTGCATCATCTGCACTCGCCATCCACATGGAATCATCGAAGGCATGCAAAACCTGGCAGATGTCCTTCATAGTGGCTCACTCAGTGGTTGTGAAGTCTGAACAGCGTGCAGTGCGACTTCTTGGTGCCTGATGCAGCTTGTACTCCATTACTGCTGGCTGCTGCTCACACAACAGCTCCATCATATGTAATGTTGAATTCCACCTGGTGGGAAGGTCACATATGATGCGATGTTCCGGAAGGCGGAATCGGCGCTGCAGAGCTGCAATGCGCGATCTTGCCATGCTGGAACGCCACAAGTGAGCACACTCTAGGCGGAACTTGTGCAGCAGTGCATCAAGATCCGGATAGTCCCTCATAAAACTCTGCACGACAAAGTTGAGCACATGCGCCAGACATGGGATGTGAGTGAGGTTGCCTAGGGCCAGAGCTGCCACCAGATTTCAGCAATTGTCACACACTACCATGCCTGGCTGGAGATTTGCTGGCACAAACCACACGTCGCTCTCCTGCTGATGGCATTCCAGAGCTCCTGCGCTGTGTGGCTTCGATTCCCCAAAGAAATTAATTTCAATATGGCCTGTTGACGTTTGGCCACAGCTGTGCTCATATCGGTCGTAACAGGTAAGCGTTCAGGGGTCCATGTGGAGGTGGACTGTGACGGCTCCTGCAGCGCTGATTCAGAGGAACTGGAGTATGACGAGGGGTCAATGTGTACAGACTGCATTCCTGCAATCCTTGGAGTTGGCAGAACACGTACAGCACCATTCTCAAGATCTGTACCCGGCTCCACAACATTTACCCAATGGGCAGTGAGGGAAAGGTATCGTCCCTGTCCATGGTGACTAGTCCACGCATCGGTGGTGAGGTGGACCTTGCTACTGACGATGTTCAGTAGTGTGTGTTTAATGTTTCCCTCCACATGCTGTTGCAGGGCAGGGACGGCTTGCCTGCTGAAGTAAAATCGGATGGGCACTTTGTATTGTGGGACTGCCAATGCCATCAAGTTACGGAAGGTGTCAGTCTCCACCAGCCTGAATGACAGCATTTCAAAGGACAGTAGTTTTGCAATGCCAGCATTCAGAGCCTGTGCTCAGAGGTGATTTGCCGAGAATGGCCACCTTTTCTCCCATGCCTGTGCTACCGATGGCTGTAGACTGGGCTGAGAGTGTGAGGATGACAGGGAACATGGTGCTGTGGGTGGAATTACACTGGGTCTGTGGACAACAGTGCCAGAGTTTCTTCCATGGCGATCCTGTGAGGAAGCCGAACCAGCTGTGTGTGAGCTGCAGGAAGAGGTAGTAGGTGCCGCTGTGCCTGAGAGGATGTGGCACTAATTGAAGTCGATGCGTTAGCTGCCATCCATCCGACAATGGCTTCAATTTGTTTGTCCCGCAGCAGCGGGGTACGGCAAGTTCATACAAAGCTGCGCATGAAGGACTGCTCCCTGCTAAAACTGGGGATGATGAGTCACCGGTGCCCGCAGCAGGCACAAAATCCCCACATCCTCTCCCTGCAGAAATTCCACGCCCACGACAACGTGCCTTACTCCCTGCCTTCTTCATCTTGGTAGACTGATAAAGATAGGAAGAAAAGTACTAAGGGCTTAGTGTGCTTATTCTTCAACAGCTACTAACAGGTATAAGAAACACTAATTTTCTAAAGTGTGGACTAGACTTTAATATGAGCTAATGTGGCCTACACAACTGTAAAGTGGAGTGTTTGGTGAAATGTATTAACTTTTTGTTTTTTTCGCAGAACAGACTACAGAGTGAGCTGCATTCACACAGAGACCGTGCAGACAGCCGTGAACGGCACTGCAAGGCCAAAAAAGCTCCTCTGTGTAATCCTATATAGTGTTTTTCCACAATCTAGCAGGATACGGATGGAAAGCCACTAATAGGATACATTTGAAAAAATGTTCAGCAGGCTGCACTAGTTGAAAAAAGGACAATGGAACAGTATGAGGCAGTGACGCACCCTGAGCTGACTACAACCAGCGGTGGCTGCAGACCAGACTACAGAGTGAGCTGCACTCACACAGACACCTTGCAGACAGCCGTGAACAGCGCTGCAAGGCAAAAACAAGGCTCTCACACAGCGGTTGCGAAATTAGCCTGGGTAAAGCACAATGAAGCAAATCACTATCTCAAATCTGGCCCTCAGTCAGAACACAGCGTCCTGTCCTTAACTGAATTCACAGCAGAGAGAACCCAAAATGGCGACTTTTATAGTGCATTATGACATCATTTCAGCAGCCAATCACAGCCATGCCAGTAGTTACATGCCTAACATGCAGAACAGGATGTGCCCACACTTCCACATTGGCTGAATTCTGGCTCTTTGAATTATGGGAACTTCCGATTCCGGTATCTGATATACTGAAAGTATCGGAACTCGGTATCAGAATGCTCAACACTAATCTGCACATATTATTGTCACCTTTTTTTACACTGTTGATTTTTAAGGGTTCTTAACAATGCAAAAACAGGCTATTTATATATGACTCAGTGTTTTTATTGGGATACATATGTAATCTCCTGGACACGCGTCCGTAATTTTGATATCATCCTGTACGTTTTCCCTTTACTCTTGTACCTAAATTACTGTTCTTTATATAATAAAAGTATATTTTAGTGGACTTTATGGTCAGTTTTGGTGCTTTTCTTTAGGTGTTCGGCCCACAAAGTAGGGTGCTTTCCTTGCATGTGCCTGATCATGCTGGTGGTGGTCAGGCTGGTTGTTTTGCTACACCTGCTGATGCGTGCATGGCAGGTGCTGCAAATGGCCTGTTTTGTGGTTATTGGCAGAGTCTTTAAAAAATAGCCAGACTTGGGAAGATCTCACAGGTGGAATGGCAGCTTCACTCATGTTGGTGTTAAGGGGAATGGATGCACACCTTCTGTCTGTGGGCACCACATTGCTTCTTCCTGCCTGTTGGGGGATAGGCCTCCTTCCCCATTTGTGCTGCTGTCCTCACTATGCATGTCCTCCTGCCAGGTTGGGTCAGTCACTATGTCATCCACCACCTCGTCTTCCACATCCGCACCCTGCTGCTACTCCTGACTTTATAGCAATTGTTTCTCATCATCGTTCACCTCTTGTGACACTTTCTCACCATCGCCTTCGTGTGACCGGGGCTGGTCAAAGCTTTGGGCAGCTCTACATGCGATCTCATCTTTCCCCACTTCAAGTTGATTGGCAGAGATTTCTGAATCTTGAAATGGAAAACTGAACAGCTCTTCAGAGTGTCCAAGTGTGGGATCAGTTGTCTCAGGGCACTCGGCATGGTGGGAAGAAGGAGGATCAGGGTGAGGAATATCCTGGCCACACTCACGGCTACTCAGACTTGACTGTGTGGAAGACAAGGTGGTGGTGGTGGCGGCTAAGTGACTGGACGCATTTTCCGCTATCCAACCAACAACCGTTTCACACTGCTCTGGTTTCAATAGTGGTGTGCTGTGGTCCCCCAGAAACTGGGACAGGAAGGTCAAGTGAGAAGATGTGGGTCTTTGTTGTTTCCCACTTTCACCTTGCCTGCAGTCTCATCCTCTAGATTCACCATAGCATCACGTCCACTTCCCCATCCCTTGCCGTTTGCTTTCACCATTTTAAATGGACTACTGCACTATTTCAAATGCTCAACACAAATGTCTTTATTAATAGCAAAATAATGTGATCAGTATGCCTGCAAATCTACGATTTTTCAAACCCAAACATCAGGCAAGCCTCACAGACTGTATTAATTTATTATTATAATTTTTTTTTTTTAAAGTTAATTTATGCTAAATAGCGCTGTATAGAATTTGAGTATCACACAGCCACAAAATAAGTACACTGGCCTCCAATGACCTAACTTAAAGCACAGAGATATATGACGGCTGTAACTGAAATACCACACTGGCAAATCTGTGGCCTTTCAATTTTTTGGGAGGCTAAAGAGCGCTGTATAGATTTAGAGTATCGCACAGCCACAAAATAAGTACACTGGCCTCCAATGAACAAACTTGGAGCACAGAGATATATGGGGCCTTTTTCGGTTAATTTAAAACATAAAAAAAAGGGGCACAAGGGTAGCACACACAACTATGCTACGTATGCCTGACAAACTGTCACTTCAACAGGCCTCAGTCTGACAGAACAGACTGTATATTTTTTGGGGGGGGAGGGGAGATTTTTTTGAAAAAAAAAAAAATTGGTATATAGACAGTAAATAAGCTGCAGCAGCAGGCAGTTATGGAGCTTTGGGAAGGATGCAGTGGGAGCAATGGAACGCATACAGTACCTGCAGACCTTGCACTGATGTGGATATGCTGTGCCCTGCCTGCCTAGCGCTGCAATATCGGGACCCAGGAATTAGCCCTAAAAAGGACTGTTGGTTTCTGAGGAGTTGTGGATTTAAGAGTTGCAGACCTACACTAGCTCTAAAGCCACGATTCTGACCCTATCTCGGCAGCAGCTCTTCCTACTCACTGAAACAGGAACAGAATGCGGCGAACAGGGCGGCGCCAGGTCTCTCATACACGGGATGATGCTGTACTGCCCAGCCAATCACTGCACGACCACAACAAAGATGGCTGCGGCATTTCATGGCCTGGCAGACAATCCCTGCACAGTGATTGGGTCTCTAAAGTCCGTCAAAACTGCTGGGTGGAGACTGCAGTTACCGCCAAATAATCACGGAAAAGCTCGCTGCTCGCAGAGTACGGCTAGCATAGTGATACTCGGGCGAGTAACGAGTAGTGGCGAGCACGTTTGCTCATCACTAGCTACTATCTTTTTACAGGAGCATAGTAAGGTCGGCCATTCTACCTTTAAGAGTACCCCCAGGGCAGGGATCCCTGTGATAGTTTACATATGAGTGTGAAGGCAAGAATCACAGACAACCTGTCTGATGCAAGTGTTAAAAATAACAGAATTGAATGCCCTTTGTATTTCTCTGCAGTGAGAGAGTGCCAATAGTATCATGGTGAATATGTAATTCTTTATTCCTCTAAGAGTGTGAATTTTGCTTCCTGTATGACCAATGAATCTCTAAACTTTATTTGTTGCTGCTGATATTGAAGACAGAGCTTGCATGACTATAACAGATGTGCATAAATTTGTCTTAAGAGTGCAATGGATTCATCGACTTTTATGGCATAACTTAGGATTTATTCCCAGCAAAGATTTGCCCACTTTTCATAAAGTTGGCAGAGCTATCCAGAAATGGCTTAAATATGAAAGAGAAAAGTAGCAACAGGAAACTGTTCATGGCACGTTCCCTGAGATTTCCAGAAAGATGGCGCACCACCACATTATGGGTGTTCGGTCCGAGCATTCCTACATGAACAGTTTCCTGGAAAGTGCATTGGTCGTTGTGCGCCGGTTGTATGGCCACCAAGGTCTCCCAATCTGACCCCCTTAGAATTTTATCTTTGGGGTCATCTGAAGGCAATTGTCTATGCTGTGAAGATATGAGATGTGCAGCATCTGAAACAAGGGATACTGGAAGCCTGTGCTAGCATTTCTTCTGTGATGTTGCTATCAGTGTCTCAAGAGTGGGAGAAGAAGAGGGTTGAATTGACAATCCAACACAATGGGCAGCACTTTGAACACATTTTATAAGTCATATACTTGTAAATAACTTATGAAACAATAAAGTTACATTAGAACCAAGCACACCATTGTTTTTCTTGTGAGATTCTCTAAGTTTGATGTCACATGACCCTCTTCCCATTGGAAAAAATAAAGTTGGATCCAAAATGGCCAACTTCAAAATGGCCACCACGGTCACCACCCATCTTAAAATGTTTTCCCCTTCCTATTTGTGGCACATTAGTATATGGGAAGTTGATATCACCAACAATTCCCATTTTATGCAGGTGTATCCATATAAATGGCCCACCTTGTATATAACAAAATAAAAAATATATATACCTCCCCTTTAGCATATGTTCACATGGAGCATTTTTGCTTTAGTTTATCCCTTAACTTTTCTGAGGGCTCTCACTCCTACATTTGGGAGGTCCCTCCCTCTTTCCAAATTGCTGCCAACGGATAGTGGAATGCATATTCCCCATCGCTTTACATGCCCGTTTGAGTTTTGGGCTTCACCCACCACCACAACTACGTCCACCGTCATGACATTATATGCCCTCGCTTCACATTTTCAAAGAGCCAGCAGGTGCCGTGAAACCTGCACATTTCATTTTTGCCACCGGATCCCAATGGAGCCACTGTTATAGTGGGTGAAGCCGCTGTAAGGTGACTATAGTTCACCAGAAGCATTAGAATTAAATTCTGAATATCCTGAATGCGGCATATGCAAGCGAGGGCCTGTATGTGGTCAGTCTGTTAGGCCTGAAACCAATGTCAGAAACATGTTCAAGCCTCATTTTACTTAGAAGCAGCCTCCTCAAGGGAAAGAGCCAGGAGTGCCATTGACCTATCTGCACAAGTTTACGCACTTCTCCTGGAAACTGATCAACCAGGCAGAATTGATCTTTTACATGGTTTTGAGCAACAATGGAGTAATTACAGGAAATGTCCAAGAGAGTTTCAAGGTCTGTGGAGTGTATTACTCAGGTGACAGATAGTGCTGCAGAGGTCAGGTAAAGGCTCAGGTTAGTGTGGCAATGACCATGTTCCAATATGTGTAAAGGTACCTTCACACTGAACAACTTAACAACGATAACGATAGCGATCCGTGACGTTGCAGCGTCCTGGATAGCGATATCGTTGTGTTTGACACGCAGCAGCGATCAGGATCCTGCTGTGACATCGTTGGTCGGAGCTAGCAGGCCAGAACTTTATTTCATCGCTGGATCTCCCGCTGACATCGCTGAATCGGCGTGTGTGACGCCAATCCAGCGATGTCTTCACTGGTAACCAGGGTAAACATCAGGTTACTAAGCACAGGGCTGCGCTTAGTAACCCGATATTTACCCTGGTTACCGTTGTAAATGTAAAAAAAAACAAACAGTACATACTTACATTCCGGTGTCTGTCGCGTCCCTCACCATCAGCTTCCCGCACTGCCTGTGAGCGCTGGCCGTAAAGCACAGCGGTGACGTCACCGCTGTGCTCTGCTTTACGGCCGGCCCTCACAGTCAGTGCGGGAAGTATATAGTGTTTTTTTTTTTACTTTTACAATGGTAACCAGGGTAAACATCGGGTTACTAAGCGCGGCCCTGCGCTTAGTAACCCGATGTTTACCCTGGTTACCCGAGGACCTCTGCATCGTTGGTCGCTGGAGAGCTGTCTGTCTGACAGCTCTCCAGCGACCACACAACGACTAAACAGCAACGCTGCAGCGATCGGCATCGTTGTCTATATCGCTGCAGCGTCGCTTTATGTGACGGTACCTTAAGGCTGCAGCATGAATAGGTCTGTGGAGTATATTAACCTAGTCTCTTAGACGTGTTTTAAAATGTACAGAAACTGGACAATACCCCACCACCATTTTTTTTTTTTACCAAAATTTATAAAATTTAAGGGAAGCGACAGTTTAATAAAGAAACACAAGTCTCATTTAGGAGCCTGGAAAAGCCAGGAATGGTTTTAGTCCAGCATTGGACAACGTAAAGTGCTAACGAATATGTATGACCTATCTAAATAACAATTTGGGAAGAGACATGTATGCTGACAAGGGACAACTGAATGCTGCTCTGGGACAACAAACTGGACATGGTTGTGTCTGTACAACTGCAGGTTGTGGGCAAGAGGCTCAGCGCCTCCATCCTGGACAGCAGATTGGGAAGGACCTAACACAGGGGAAGGGACAGTGGTTTCACTCACCTACTGGGGAGCTGCGTATGTCAGAAGTATATGGCGTATGCTAGCAGAGATATTATGCCAAATTTTCCTTTAAAAACGGATATGTAGGTAAAATTTTCGAACTAGCAGCATATATATAGAGCATGTTTCATTGCTCATATTATTTGGGAGTTTGGAAGTTCCCTCAGTAGCGCAGACCAAAAACTCCTGTTCCTCCTTATCCTCTTCCTCCTGTTGCTCATCATCATCATCCATTGTGACCTGAAAATATTGTATGAAGCTGGGCTGTGTGGTATCAACCACTGTAAAAATCTTGCTCTATAGCTACCTGCTCAGCATTCAAAGCTTCTTCTTTGAGATTCTGCAGCAAACGCTTTAAAAGGCTGAGCAGCATGATGGTTACACTAATAATTGCATCATTAGCGCTCACCATCTTGTTGAAGTTCTCATAGTTTTGAAGAGCCTCACATATGTCAACGATCCACAAATGTACTCGGCAGTTATGTGTGGGTGCTGAGTGTTACTCTGACAGGCATTGAGAAGCTGGAATTCAGACACTACCCTCTGCTGCTCACTGAGCCTTGCCAACATAAGAAAGGTCGAATTCCAGCTTGTGAGAAGATCACAAATCAGACTGGCAAAAGCCTGAGATGACTTTCGGAAATGGGAACTGACACGGCGTACCTTGGCAAGTAAGTCCAGCAAGTCAGAGTATGTTTTTAAAAACGACTGTACAACCAAGTTCAGCACGTGGGCCATGCATGGAACATGTACCAGTTTGCCGAGCTTTAAAGCCGCCGCCAGGTTACCTTAAAAATCGCACACAACCAGACCTAGTTGGAGGTTCAGCGCGGAGAGCCACTGATCGTTCTGGTCTTTCATCACTTTCAACAGCTCTGCTGCATTGTGAGCTTTTGAGCTTTTTCACCTAAACAGATGAGCTTCAGCACCGCGTTCTGCCGCTTCACCAAGGCAGTGCTGCAGAGTTCCCAGTTTTCAGATCTTGTTGTGAGGCCATTGCTTCTTCACATTCAAAATAGTAGAGTACACCTGTTTTGTCTCCCTATTAAAAACAAAGCATTTTTCATAAGCCGTCCAAAAATGATTTAGCCAATAGGAAGACAAAACAGGTGTGCAAAGGTATTCGCTGTTTTGAATATAGAAAAGACCAAGATCAAACCCGCCTCACACTTTGATACCACGCACTTATTATACAACAATTTGATGATGAGCACTGATTAAGTGCTACAGGAGATGCTCACAGCTACACTGTTGAGAGGCGCAGTATCGTTCATCTAGTGAGTGGGACCAAGGTGTCACTATAGCAGACCGGGTCTAAGTGTGGCCTGTGGGCCAAATTCAGCCTTTTAGCTGTTCTAGTCCTCATAAACCAAGACTGCCGAAGGGCTGAAAACACTGGCCCAAGGACCACACTTTCCTGCCCTATGACTGGTGTCCTGATACCAATACTCACTGCATCCCTCCACAACAGTAAAGGCCTCTGGTGTGACCCCTCGGGCTAATTAATTGCCTACCTCTGTTAGTTTAAATAATTAGGTGTTAATGCAGCTTTTATAGGGCCACCCATATAAATGTCTTAGCACATCTTTTGTTCAAGGTACATCAGTTACAAATTCACACAAAATGTATTAAGGTACCTTCACACATAACGATATTGTTAACGATATCGTTGCTATTTGTGACGTAGCAACGATATCGTTAATGAAATCGTTCTGTGTGACAGCGACCAACGATCAGGCCCCTGCTGGGAGATCGTTGGTCGCTGAATAAAGTCCAGAACTTTATTTCGTCGCTGGACTCCTGCAGACATCGCTGGATCAGCGTGTGTGACACCGATCCAGCGATGTCTTCACTGGTAACCAGGGTAAACATCGGGTAACTAAGCGCAGGGCCGCGCTTAGTAACTCGATGTTTACCCTGGATACCATGCTAAAAGTAAAAAAAAACAAACACTACATACTTACCTACAGCTGTCTGTCCTCCAGCGCTGCGCTCTGCACTCCTCCTGTACTGTCTGGGAGCCGGAAAGCAGAGCGGTGACGTCACCGCTCTGCTTTCCGGCTCCCAGACAGTACAGGAGGAGAGCAGAGAAGCAGAGCGCAGCGCTGGAGGACAGACAGCGGTAGGTAAGTATGTAGTGTTTGTTTTTTTTTACTTTTAGCATGGTAACCAGGGTAAACATCGGGTTACTAAGCGCGGCCCTGCGCTTAGTTACCCGATGTTTACCCTGCTTACCGGCATCGTTGGTCGCTGGAGAGCGGTCTGTGTGACAGCTCTCCAGCGACCAAACAGCGACGCTGCAGCGATCCGGATCGTTGTCGGTATCGCTGCAGTGTCGCTAAATGTGAAGGGGCCTTTAGTTTAGGCAAGGATTGGGCACCATTTATCAGCTGGAAGGATCCCATTAAATACATTCCCTGTTCTTTTATTTCCAGTGTCTCCATGCTCAACTTCTCACATGCATATTCCTGGCTTGCAACCCAACCTGAGATAGTAGAAAGACCAGGGCCGACTACAGGGAAGCAATTGTTTGGATCCTTTTTTACCTTTAGTTGTGCTAATGACTTTGCAGTCCTTTAGTTACTTGCTTTGATGCAGTTCTGTGGTCAGCTTTGGACTTGTGAATTTTTTAATCAGTGGAGTTGCATCTGTAACAAAAAGGGGAAAGAAATAAAAGGACAATTTAATTAGATCTTGATCATTTGGGGCTTTGTCATCTTGAAGATGGCACACTTTGGTAGATGAATTTCAATATTGTGTTTAAACATAGAAGGTCCATTGCTGGAGACCATCTTTTTCACATGTAATGGGACAACATATATAAAAACAATGGCAGCTTGTAAGAAAATTCAGTTACAAACCCTGCGGTGCAGGAAGTCTCCTAAAAAATAAAAATAAATGAGCTGTGAAAACTACAATGCAATGTACAGTATGTGTATTGCGAATACATTTACCTGCATACAAAATGTGTTTTTAAGCCCAGCCCAGTAAACAAATTAGTTGGCAGGATTTAAATACATTTACAAGGATTAGTTGATATTGAGAAAAAACCTTTACTTTGAAGAAAAAAAAACCTTTGTACAAAACCTTTATATTAGAAAGCTTCCTGTGCTATAAAGGGGTCTTTTTACAAGAGTTTTCATTTATCACCTGTAATTTTTTAGCAAAATTGGATATAACTGATAAATTTCCTGAAAGTTCCACCAAAGGGTAAAAATTTATATTGCGTGGTGCTCATTATAATCTCTGCTCCATCACTTGGCTAAGATCAATTATAGTATCTGTTGAAAATAGCATCAATGGGCAAAATGAAGTTTAGGATTAAAGGTCTCCGGTACATGTTGCTTGTACCTTCTAGCAAGGATTCATCCGAAACCAAAGTCCAATTTTATCCTAAATGTCTGTGTAATTCAGCAATCTAATAACTTTTCTAATATATTTCAATTAAACATTTCACACCATTCCCTCTCTACTTTTGCTTCCTGAATTTTTTTTGTTTTCTTTCCAATGACGTTTCGTTTAAGAATCCCCAGTGCATGCTCTGTCCCACACTGAAACAATTCTGACATATGCTTAGTAAGAGCTTCCTGCTCCAAGTGCTAATTTCATTTGAATGTGCAGTGACAGTGCATTCCCTGGCCAGATATAATGAGAAGCGATGAATGAAAAAGAGAGCGCACTGTCAGTGAGCACTGAAAAACAGAGAATGCAAAGACCACCTCAGCTATTCAAACACAAGTAAATCATGTCCCATTTCAAGGCATGATAATTTGATTTCTGCTGGTTTCTCACTCACTTCAACTGCTTCCCCCTATATTCAGACCCCTTAGGCCGGGGTCACACATGTGAGTTCAATGCGAGAAACTCACACAAGTCTCTTGCATCAAGTCCCGGCACTGTCGCCAGCACTCGGGACCGGAGCGTGCAGTTGCATGTGTTTCTGTAAAGCTGAACGCTCCGTTCCTAAGTGCCGGCAGCAGTGTCGGGACTTGATGTTAAAGTTTCTCGCATTGAACTCGCAAGTGTGACCCCGGCCTTAGTGAGAGTATAAGCAAACACAAGAGCACAATTGGGTTTCCTTAAGTGAGGGCTAATCAGATGTTTCTTACAATTTTAAAATCAATGTGCGTTGTCACGTCAAGGTTCAACTACATTGCCCGATTATTGTAAACGAGCTTACCTAAAAATGCTCGACTAATGACAATTCTTCATTGTTAACAGACTGCCCATCACCTGACAAACAAGCAAGTTGTTCGATTGTCAGGTGAAATGATCTTTTAATTTCTACAAAAGATCGTCATTCTCATCAGCACATCATCATGGACAATCGCAGGCTATGCTCATAAAGTGATCTATTACTAATCATTCAGTGCTCGTGTGAAGCACGTGGAAGTGGGCCTCTTTACCTCTTGTGACCTTGCTCAGCCACACAGATTGTACCAATGGTATTTCCACCCCTAACATGTTCGTACTAATAAATGACCAAACCGGTCTTTACCCTCTAATAATGTGGGATTTTTTTATAAGAGGGTATTTGTTGTGAACTATATACAATCTTGTAGATACAGTACAAGCCAGAAAGGAAACAAAAAGGCATAAACTGAATTTCCCCCAAAAAAATTTGAAAACGCCAGATTCCAATTTTTTGATACTCGATTAAATCAAGCAAAATGGCAGCTTGATGTCCCTTTTAATTATTTTTTTAATGTTTGGTAATGAGTTAGAAAATAAGCAAAATATTCTCAACTCGATCCTCACCAGTACTGGCGCCACAACTCCTTGCGTGCTGTCTTGCTTCCTCGCTATGGCTTCTGCATTTACATCTGTCCCCGGTTTTTGGACCTCAACTGACATCATTGCCTTATGTGAGGCCTAGTATGTTTCACTGATGCCAAACATTGAAGACAACTGAAAACAGAAGAGAAGACTGGAGCCAGAGAAGGAAAGAACACCAGAAGAGGATTGAGTGGGGAGTTGAGGGATGAGTTGAGCCTAATATTTTTTGACTGCTCTGTTCATCCTTCTCTGTGGTTTGGAGAAACCTCAAAACATAATATAAATCTTTTAGCAACAATTCGATTTGAGATAAGTAAATTCAATGCATATTTTATTTCCCTGTTGAGTTTAGTTGATCCTTGCAAATTGAATACTATCTCCAAAATATTCTTATAATATTTATGTACTTACAAAATTTATGAGCCTAAATTTCTACGTAAGAGTTTTTCCTTTGACTCTGATGGAAGTCTTGGATCGATGGAATCAAGGCTTCACTTATTTTTCAATCTGAAAAGTAGCCTTCCAATAATTTTACTGTACATTAAAATGAAGTCTATCGCTACACACTCCACTGTTTACACTGTTTGTTTTACCATTAGATGACCAGACACTTCATTTTGTTTCCAGTCTGGAAGGCGGAGAGAAATATATTAGTCTTTATTGTGAGCCCACGCATAACAATAAATCTCATTAGATTTAGTCTTTTCAGTCCCTGGCTTCTTTTTGAGCAGGAACAAAAGCATTACAGCTCAAGAGGAATTAAAGGAACAACTATAATACTGTAGTGCTCTACACTGAGCGTGTGCCAGGTGTTTTTGTCTAAATCCAGTAAAACAAAATTCAGGAGAAACCCCCGATGGAGCTATTCTGACACATGATTCTGGGGTCCATTCTGATGGTGACTTTTTTAAGCAAGGTCAAAAAAACTTTTGAGTCTAAGGGTACCGTCACACTATACGATTTACCTACGATCACGACCAGCGATATGACCTGGCCGTGATCGTAGGTAAATCGTAGTGTGGTCGCTGGGGAGCTGTCACACAGACAGCTCTCCAGCGACCAACGATGCCGAGGTCCCTGGGTAACCAGGGTAAACATCGGGTAACTAAGCGCAGGACCGCGCTTAGTAACCCGATGTTTACCCTGGTTACAAGCGTAAAACTAAAAAAAAAAAAAACAGCACATACTTACATTCTGGTGTCCGTCAGGTCCCTTGCACTCTGCTTCCCGCACTCAGTGACTGCCGGCCTTAAAGTGAAAGTGAAAGCACTGCCGCTGTGCTCTGCTTTCACTTTACGGCCGGCAGTCACAGTGCGGGAAGCAGACGGCAAGGGACCTGACGGACACCAGAATGTAAGTATGTGCTGTTTGTTTTTTTTTAGTTTAACGCTTGTAACCAGGGTAAATGTCGGGTAACTAAGCGCGGTCCTGCGCTTAGTTACCCGATGTTTACCCTGGTTACAAGCGAACGCATCGCTGGATCGCATCGCTAGATCGCTAGATCGGTGTCACACACACCGATCTAGCGATGACAGCGGGAGATCCAGCGATGAAAGAAAGTTCCATACGATCTGCTACGACGTACGATTCTCAGCAGGATCCCTGATCGCTGCTGTCTGTCAGACACAGCAATATCGTAACGATATCGCTGGAACGTCACGAATCGTACCGTCGTAGTGATCGAAATGTTATAGTGTGACGGTACCCTTACAGACAGGCCCTACTGGATCAGAGTCTAGACAGAGTAAAAAGTGACTGAATGGCTCCCCTGGGGATCTAGCTGAACATCATTTTGGGGGATTTAAACCACTGACAAAAATGCTCATCTTACAGCCGAGGTATAAATGAGAACTAGGCTTTACACAGCTATTTCGTTTAACTTTCCCATACTCATGAATGCTCAGCTTGGCTGAGCATGCACTTATTAAAAATGAAAAGATCAGAGTAAGATAGAGAACATAAGGTACCTTCACACTAAACGACGCTGCAGCGATCCAGACAACGATCCGGATCGCTGCAGCGTCGCTGTTTGGTCGCTGGAGAGCTGTCACACAGACAGCTCTCCAGCGACCAACGATGCCGGTAACCAGGGTAAACATCGGGTTACTAAGCGCAGGGCCGCGCTTAGTAACCCGATGTTTACCCTGGATACCATCCTAAAAGTTAAAAAAAAAAAACGCTTCATACTTATCTTCGCTGTCTGTCCCCGGCGCTCTGCTTCTCTGTACTGGCTGTGAGCACAGCGGCCGGAAAGCAGAGCGGTGACGTCACCGCTCTGCTTTCTGGCCGCTGTGCTCACAGTGAGTGCAGGAAAGCACAGCGCTGGAGACAGACAGCCGAAAGTATGTATGAAGCGTTTGTTTTTTTTACTTTTAGGATGGTATCCAGGGTAAACATGGAGTTACTAAGCGCGGCCCTGCGCTTAGTAACCCGATGTTTACCCTGGTTACTAGCAAATACATCGCTGAATCGGTGTCACACACGCCGATTCAGCGATGTCAGCGGGAGATCCAGCGACCAAAGAAAGTTCTGGCCTTCTAGCCCAGAACAACGATGTCACAGCAGGATTCTGATCGCTGCTGCGTGTCAAACTAAACGATATCGCTAGCGAGGACGCTGCAACGTCACGGATCACTAGCGATATCGTTTAGTGTGAAGGTACCTATAGAGTTCAGGTTTTTAAATTCAAGTTACCTGATCCTTATTCCCCTCCCCCAAGCAAACCCAAAGGCATAGAATCATAAAATGTTAGCGTTGGAAGGGACCTCATGGGTCATGGTGTCCAACCCCCTGTTCAATTCAAGAGTCACTAAACCATCTCAGACAAATGTCTGTTCAGCCTCTGAAGACTTCCATTGATCACCATCACCATCAAAAAGTTTTTTCTAATATCTAATCTGTATCTCCTCCCTTAGTTTCATTCCATTTGTTCTTGTGCTTCCATGTGTAAATGAGAATAATGATCATCCCTCCACACTGTGACAGCCCTTCAGAAATTTGTAGACAATAATTAAGTCTCCTCTCAGCCTTTGTTTTTTCAAGCTAAACATTCTCAGATCCTTAAACTGCTCCTCATTGGACATACTTTGCAGTCCGCTCACCATCCTGGTCGCTCTTCTCTAAACTTGCTCCAGTTTTTCAATGTCTTTTTTAAAATATGGTGCCCAGAACTGGACTCAGTATTCCAGGTGCGGCCTGACCAAGGAGGAGTAGTCTATTGATGAGCTGAAGGAGACGCTGTCTTGTATTATGATCAGATCGTTTCTTCTAGTGAAGAAAAGTATTTATAAAATTATTAGGAATTTGTCATTAAAAACAGGAAATATATATATTTTAGTACCGTGTTAGCCAGTAGATAGAAAAATATTTAGAATTGAGAGTCCTCAGTGGTTGATACCTTTTAATGGCTAATGGCTCTTTTCAGTTAGGCTAGATTCACATTGCGTTAGGGCAATCCAAAAAGGTATCAACCACTGAGGACTCTCAATTCTAAATAATTTCATTAAACACAGTAGTAATAAAAGTAGTAGTAGAAAATAAAAAATAATGTCACTATAATCCTACCAGCAATTTTTCCAATTGTAATATTGATTAAATTGCCATGACCATTACTTCACTGCTACTTGTATGACTAGTGTTGATATGTTTTAATTTATCATATTTTATTACCAAACTAAATCAATGGAACATTACAGTGTTTATAACAATATTTTAATACAAAATCAATTTAATTTTCTTACCGCTATCGGTAATGTCTTTACATTTAATTATTCTTAACCTACTATATTTAATTCTTTATAAGATTTTAGGTTTCATTTTACTTAGTTCTTATTCTCTTTAATATTTTTAGCTATGCACGTTTTACACATTCATTTTGAAGCTTCTGTAAATATTGCATACATATTGTATTTACCAAAATTCTTACTTGAGATTTTTTTATTTCATTAAATTTTATATTTAGGTTTTTACCTTTTCATTTTATTCTTTTACTCATGTGTGTATTTTAAACATGTCATCATTACTTGTCATTATTATTAACTAATTGTATTTATTTTTATTTTTTCATTTCATTTATGTTTTTTACATATTTTCATGTGTAATGTATATTTTAATTGTTTTTGTGGGTCATTATTGGAAACCTAATGTGTTTAAGTAATTTATTATCTTTATGTTATTTTTATTTAATTTGATGTTTACTTTTTACGCTCCATCTTTCCTGCACCCCTGATAAGTGGATTCCCAAGAACCTGACCCCCTGCCTGTGATAGTTTACATATGAGTGAAGGGAAGAATCACAGACCACCTGTCTGATGCAAGTGTCCAACACAAAAGAATTGAACACCTTTTGTATTTAGCTGTAGTCACAGAGTGCCAATAGTATCATGGTGGATGTTTAGGGTCAGTCTTTATTCCTATAAGGGTGTGAATTTTGATTTCTGCATAATCTATGGCTCTCAAATTTTTTCTCTAGCTGCAGATGTAGTAGACCGAAGCTTGAATGACTATAGCGGAGATGCGCATCAATTTGTCTTAAGAGGGCACTGGATTCATTCACTTTTATGGCATAAATTAGGATCCATTTTCAGGAAGCGCTCCTGGAGAAGATTTTCCCACTTTTCAAAAAAAGTTTGCGGCGCTGTCCAGAAATGGCGTAAAAATCTAAAAAATGAGCACGTAAAAATGTGGAACCTTTTCAATGGTTTTACACAAACAAATCTGACTACATCTATTAGTTTAATCAGGGCAGGGCTTCTATGGGAGAACATCTGTATAATATGTGATGGAGCACGCCATGATAATGTCAAATGACAAAGACTACTGTATCTGAATGGTTCATTGACTTATATTGTATTGGTTAACTACGGACATAAAAAGTAAGATTCAATAACAAATTATTCAAATGAGTATCTCATAGTTTAATATATAGTATATTAATGATATATTGGTTTGATAGATTAGTCCTAAAAAGAATGTATATTAGATAAGGTAGAAAGAGATACCATAGAGCCTGTATATATATATATATATATATATATATATATATATATATATATATAATCTTTTAATGGTTTAAATCAAGATTGACAGTTTTATAGAGTAGATATTTGTCAATTTGGCATCTTGTGTGACATGATTCTAAAAAAAAACCTTTTTTTATTAATTAAAAAGCGTATTGTTATATTTTTGTTTAAACTGTTAAATCATTTTATGGGAGATGCAAATGTGAAAAAATGGAAATCATAAGTACACTGAAACGTGGGATGACAACACATGAATTCACAATGATACATACGATGCAAGTATTATACATTTAATTCAACAATTTCTTCCAATAAATAATTTTTTTAAATTAAACAAGATACAAACATTGACATGTTTTAGAAACAAATAATCATTGTGGTGTGTTATTTCAATTTTTTTTTATATTATTGTATTTATTTATTGCATTAATTTGTTAGAATAGTTATTTTCAAAGAATTTCTTGACGTTTAGCTGCTTAACTGAACAATATTTTATGTTATTTTGATTTTTTTTATGTTATAATTGATGTAAAAGGTAATAAGTATTTGAGATTCCCATCGATCATGTGAAGACTTTTTCACTTTTATTTTAGTTTTATTTCAAGTTAGGGAAAAATGTCTTGAAAAGCAATTGCAGACAGATTAGTAGAACAATACATGGAAAAGAAAAAAAAGATAGATATCTCTGGTGCCTCTTTGGCGATTAGCCCTTCCCTTTCCACACCCCTGTCTTTCAACTGAGGAATCCAACTGGTTGTTGGAAAAAAAATATGTGAAAGGAGACCAATCACTGGCTTCGGGCAGGGAGGAGCACTGCTCCAGAGAAGTATAAAGACAGCACTCCAAAGCCATAAGGCACCTGTTGTCAGAAGGACTTCATTGTATGGAAGAGCCAAAGAAGAGAATGAACCCATTTCATCTTCCAGCTCATCAGAGATCTACAAATCTTCATCAGATTCAACCAAAAAGTGCTCAGGAGGCAACAGAGATGGCGGTACATGGTCAAAACATCAGCACTTGCCACCAGCAGAACTTACACTCAACTCCAAGTGTGGTCAACTATGGGAATTATTCACCTTCAACAACTTCTTACTCATGGATTAATGGGCCAGGAGTCAATAATACACCAGGATATCTTCATGGAAATAGCCCAAACCCGTCCATGCCATCTTCTTATGGATTTCAGGGACAAATGGTGCAAAATGTGCCTGGATTTAGTCAACCAGTTCCTGGTTGGTTTTCCACAGCTTCTCGGGAGGATCTTCTGAAGCTAGTGAAGCCCCAATATTCTTACTCGGCTCTTATTGCTATGGCCATAGAAAACGCTCCACAAAAGAAAGTAACCCTGAGCCAGATATACGAATATGTGGAGGGCTATTATACTTTTTATAACAAGCGAAAAGCAGGATGGCAAAATTCAATTAGACACAATTTGTCTCTGAACGACTGTTTTCAGAAAGTGTCAAGAAAGGAGGACGACCCAGGTAAGAACATGACTTCAATTATTCTAATCAATTATATTTTTTTAGCTGCAAAAATATTAGCATTTTCCATCGAGTTGCACTTGGTTTTGTATTTTACAAGCAAAAATAACAAGTTTTAGCAGGAAATTCTACTATAAGTAATTTTTGTTATAAAATTTTATAAATGTATTATTTCATAAATGTTTTGAGTTTTAGTTCCAAACTCAAACAGGAAAAAAATTGTTTTAATTAAAAAAAAATGTTTCAGAAAGTTTAGTAAAACTGCTTTAATGACTAGAATTTTCCTATACATTTTTGCAATAGTTTTTTTTATTTAGTATATTGGTAAACATTATTTAATTTTCATAGATTTTTGTTTTAATAATTTGTACTTTAGTGCTGCTATATTTTTATTTATATTTTGTTCATATTTCATTCTGTTATAATAATATTGGTTTTTTTTCTTACAATGTTTAGGCAAAGGCAATTACTGGACACTGGATCCTAAGTGCAAAAAGATGCTTGACAATGGGAAATTTCGCCGGACAAAAAAGCGCATATCAGAGTCCAATAAGGTTGAAGAAGGTCACCCAGTTCTAGGGAGGAAAGGTGGTGAAAGCCCATCTATGATTACCCCATCATCCACAGTGGTGCAAGCATCCTCTGAAGATCTGAAGAGCACAGCTCCCTCAGAAATCACATCAACCCCTTGTTTGGACAACTTTTTTAGCAGTATGACATCTTCCTTGGACTCCACCTCAATGACCTCCTCCTTGAACTCCACCTCAATGACCTCCTCCTTGAACTCCACCTCAATGACATCCTCCTTGGACTCCACCTCAGTTAACAGGCAGATGTCTCTGGGCTTGGTCAATGAACTCTCCCAGAGGAACATCACGGGACTAAGCAGTTACACCTCAGGCTCCTTGGCAGTGCAATCAGCAGATTTACAGGACACTTTTCATCTCAACAGAGGCCCCTATTATAATTTTTTACCCAGTTCCCAACCTTTGTATTAAGCGTTAACTGTAAAAAGTGGTTTGATTCTTTACACAATGTATATATTTGAGAGGGAGGAGGCTTTTTTTTACTGTTTTTTAATTAGTTTTGATATATTTATTATTATACAATAGACTTTGTATGAACGTTTCAATAAACTGTAAAAAAAAATAAAGTCTAGCTTTGAATTAAACTTCCATGCTGATTGGGAATGAAAAAAAATAAAAAGGGGATATGTGACAAAAAAGAAAAAGGGCTTCTATTGTAGGGATTTTTATATTGTTTGCAATCTATTTATCTTGCAGCTATGCACCTCTGTCTATAACCTATCTTTCTGTCTATTTCATATCTATCCATCTATTTCATATCTGTCTTACATTTGTATCGCTCTCTCTCTCTCTTTATATATGTTGTAAGGTAGATGCAGGACACATAGTGGATGGGAGGTATGTATCATGGAGGTGGTTGTCCTCTGTAATGTAAACCTTGAGTAATGCTCTAGTACACATAGTACTAAGAGGCTTATTTTGTGCATCTGGGTCAGGTTTACAGGCAAAGAAAAAAACAACAAAATATATACAGAGTATAACAGATTATGACCAAAGGGAAAAAAATTCCTACAATATCACTGATTTATGTAGTTAAAATTACCATATAATCACAAAGCACTCTATAGGGTTACTTGTAGTTAACAATCTTACTGAAATGAAGTGAAAGGAAAAAGAAATAGAAAACTAGTAGTATAACAAAGTCATAGGCTTATGGAGTAGACAATAGACTTATCATTACAATGAACTCTCAATGGATACAGTACAAAATAATTGATGTAGCACTAAACCATCTACATAACAGTCATATGAAAGTATGGCATACTGGCTAGAGTCAATGTGCCAGCATATATACAAGTAGAAAACGCTACAGCAAAATATATGATGAGGGTTCACAAAAAAGCAATACCTCCTTAAAGCGTATAGACATAGACAGAGCATGGGGCCCATCATATACTGGAGCATTAAAATGGGGCCCATTCTGTATGGAGTATTTTATGGGGCCCATTGAGTATGGATAAATATATGGGGCTCATTATTCTGTATGGAGCAATATAATGGGCTCATTATACTGTATGGAGCAATATATGGAACCCATAATACTGTATGGAGCATTATATGAGGCTCATTATACTGTATTGGGCAATATATGGGACCTATAATACTGTATAGAACATTATATGGGCCCATTGGGTATGAAACAATATATGGGGCTCATTATTCTGTATGGAACTGTATATGGGGCTCATTATACTGTATGGAGCAATATATGGGACCCATACTACTGTATGGAGCATTATATTGGCTCATTATTCTGTATGGATCAATATATGGGACCCATAATACTGTATGGAGCATTATATTGGCTCATTATTCTGTATGGATCAATATATGGGACCCATAATACTGTATGGAGCAATATATGGGGCTCATTATACTGTATGGAGCACTATATGATGACCATAATACTGTATGGGCCTCATTATTCAGTATCGAGCACTATGTGATGCCCATGATACTGTTTGGAGCATTATATGGGGCTCATTATACTGTATGGAGCACTATATGGGGCTCATTATTCTGTATGGAGGATTATGTGGTGCCCATAATGCTGTATGGAGGATTGTACTGTCTGGTTTCTGACCTATTGCAAAATTTACAATAGATATCACTCATGTAATGTAAGAAGTGAAATCTTTGGCATTGTACTATACCTATATTTCTTTGCTGTATCAGTGCATCATGAGTTGTAGTATGTGTTTCCAAGTTCAAGCTTTTTGAAATGGTTTTTGGCAATCACTCTGGATCTCCCTGACGACAACCCTAAAGACGAAGACCCTGAGGACCACCCTGAAGAGGACGACGACCCCGGATATGACGACCCTGGAGACGACGACCCTGGAGACAACGACCCTGGAGATCACCCCGAAGAAGAACAAGAAGAAGAAGAACAAGAAGCTGCAGAACAAGAAGCTGCAGAACAAGAAGCAGAAGAACATTAAGCATAAGACTAAAAATCAGAGCAAAAGATATTATCTAAATTATAAGCAGAAGACTAAACAGTGTATGGGGGTGAGTCCGTTCCTCCTCGTGGGGCCCCTGGAAAAAAGCTGCTACTGCAGGCCAAACTGAATGCGTACAAATCCTGTTGTAAATCTTTTGTGACAGACCGAACGGAAGGTGTAATCTTCAAACTTTTATAGATAACAACTACAGGAATGCCTGTCACAAATAAGAATATGATGAAGAAGAAGAATATGAAGAAGAATAATAGTTGAATAAGAAGAATATGAAGAATGTAAAAAAAAAGAATAATAGGAGGAAGGTGAAGAAGAAGAAGATGAATAAGGTGAAGAAGAAGTTGATGAAAAAGATGCTGCTGCTAAGGATGATGAAGAAGAAAGTGTGGGAGAAGTAAAAAAGAAGGTGAAGAGCATGGAAGAAGTGAAACATAAATATCTGACAAAATATAAAAAAGCTTAACATAGTCAATATCTTTGTAACTCCAAACGTCTTAAAAAAAAATTAATTCCTGCTATTCCATTTGATTGGGCTAAACCTCTATCCCTTTAATGTCTCCTCCACCTCCCCCAATACATCCTACATTATTTTTAGTTGTTTTGCTTCATGTAGACTTAACCTACAAGGAAAGAAAGGGTTTATTTTAATTCCTATATTTGTGTCCTATTGACTTGCATTGGTTTCCGGTATCTGTATCGGCGATATCCGATATTTTTTGGATATCAGCCGATCCAATCCGATACCGATATTTTCGGATATCGGAAGGTATTGCTCAACACTAATTACTAATCAGTCAGTGCTCATGTTAAACGCGTGGAAGTAGGCCTCCTTACTTTTTGGACCCTGTTCAGCCACACAGATTGCACCAATGGTATTTACACCCCTGACATGTTTGTATTCATAAATAACCAAACCGGTTTTACTGCTCTAATAACTTGATATTTTTTAACAGGGAATTTGACAAGAGATTTGTTGAAAACTATACAAAATGTTGTAATTACAGTACAACCCAAAACCTAGAAATCGCCAGGACCCAATTTTTTTGCTGAATGATTAAATTTTAAAAAATGGAGCTTGATGTCTTGATACTTTTATTGGTTAGAAAGGGGTTAAAAAAATAAACGGACAATATTCTCAAATCTCTGCAACCGGGGCCAGTACTCCCTGCACGGTACTCACTTCCTCCCTATGGTTTCTGTATTTTCTTCCGTCCCCAGTTTTTGGGCCTCAACTGAAGTTATTATTATTCATTTTATAGTGCCGTTTATTCCATGGTGCTCTACATGTGAAAAAAGGGGCATATATAGAGACAAGTGCAATAAACATGAGCAATACAAGGCACCCACAGGTACAGAAGGAGATAGGGTGCTGCCCTCAAGGGCTTACAGTCTACAGGGGAAGAGTGAGGATACACTAGGAGAGGCTAGAGCTGGTTGTGCGGCGGTTCAGTAGACTGGGGATCACTGCAGGTTGTAGGCTTGTCAGTAGAGGTGGGTCTTCAGGTTCCTTCTGAAGGTTTCCGTGGTAGGCGAAAGTCTGATGTGTTGGGGTAGAGAGTTCCAGAGTATGGGGGAAACACCGGAGAAGTCTTGTATGCGGTTGTGGGAAGAAGAGATAAGAGGGGAATAGAGAAGGAGATCTTGAGAGGATCACTGTGTTATGTGAGGCCTAGCATGTTTCCTAGATGCCAAAGATTGAAGACAACTGAAAACAGAAGAGAAGAGTGGAGCCAGAGAAGGAAAGCAGACCAGAGGAGGATTGAATGGGGAGTTGAGGGATGAGGTGAGCCTAATAATTTTTGACCGCTCTCTTCACACTTCTCTGTGGTTTGGAGAATCCTCAGAGCATAATAAAAAGCTTTTGGCAACAATTCGATTTGAGTAAAATCAATGCATATTTTATTTTCCAGCTGAACTCAGGTGAATCTTGTAAATCGAATAGAATATGCAAAATATTTATATAATATCTACTGTATGTATTTCCAAATTTATGGACCTAAACTCTGACTTTGATGGAAGTATTGGATTCGTAGAATCAAAAGTTCACTTATTTTTCAATGTAAAAAGTAGACTTCCAATAATTTTGTAGTACAGTAGAAAGGATTTCTGCATGCTCAGCAGTCTATCACTACACACTCCACCATTTACACTGTTTGTTTTACCATTAGTCCCTCAGACACTTTTACTTTTGTTTGTAATCTGGGAGGTGGAGAGAAAAATAATGTTCTCAATTGTGAGTCAACGCGTAACAATAAATCTCTTTAGATTGTTTGCTGTACTTTTCAGTCCCTAGCTTCTTCCTTTTGACCAGGGATTAAAGACATTACAGCATTAGGTGGAATTAAAGGAACCAACTACAATATATCTACAAGGAGCTTAATAATAGATGGCAGGCTTCCAAGATGGAAAAAAAAAATTGTTGTAAAAAATTCAATGAAATGGTCAATTTATTTTTGATCTATAATTAATAACACTACTCTTGACTATGGGCTGCAACTTGTAATGCAACATTTCCTTCAATGAGTCTGGGTTGCAAAATATGACAAAGCCCTAGGAATGGCCACGCAATGTAGAATAAAATAAATCCTCTTTCGGACAACTCCCTACAGTTGCATTGAAAAGTGGCCTTCTGTTGGAATTTTTTTAAAAACTATAACATTCCTGACTATGACCGCAATCCCTATCGGAAAAGGAACCAAGAACCCCTGGAGTGACATCTTGAGAAGGCGTTCTACAAAAGTCTTCTGATTTTTTTCTTATTTGATATCTTAATACTTTGAGTCCTAATTCCTGGACCTAGGGGTAGCATCTGCCACACTTTTCTTTACCCCCCACAACATGTGGAAAAGGTACTTGAGAGCCCGAGTCATGCTGCTTTGTCCTCTTCATCAGATTATCTTTTTCTTGGAAAGAAGTGAAAAGATTCAATTCTGATATAATATGGTGTCATTAAACCAAATTTGCACAGAACCCACCAGAATTTTCACACCGGAATTTCCCTCATATATTTAAATTCTCAACTGAGAATAAAAAAGCCGATGTGCTCACCAAAATTCTGTAAATTTTCAATTAATTGAATAAATTGATGACAACAATGGAAGACACAATATTCTTATATGTAATTTCGATATATTAACCTTCACGTTAGTCAACATCTGTGCACCTAATAGAGGTTAAATCTCATTTTTAAATAAATTAAAAGTTCGAAAACACCAAAAAGGTCACTTACTTATTTTTGGATATTTTACTATAATACATGACCAGAGTATGGATGCTTCTGCTTTGTAAAGTAACAAAATGTTTACATTAAAATACTGGTTGATAAAAGAGCAGTTTGATGCATTTAGGTATCAATTCTTTTTCAAGGGAGTATACTTATTACCTGAATAAGCACAAAACTTTTTCTAGAATTGATATGATTTTGAAAAATATTAACACCCTACAAATATTCAAAGAAATACAAAATTAATAATATTACATGGTCAGACCACGTCCCTGTGAGCATAGTTTTGAAACCTACTTCTTCAAACAAATTCTAAGTTCTAAATTATGAAGATGGAACGCCTTTTTGCTTTATTCTCCAGTATATAAAGCAAAGGTTGAAAATGCCATTAAATTGTACTTTCTAGAAAAGTGGCCTTCTCAAAGAAGAGAATACTTGGTAGATCTACGAATATGGCACAGAAATCTGCTCATGATTTGCAGAGAATGGTCTTATATTGATTAATTATTCTTAACCTAATGTAGTTGGATCGCCCCCCAGACACAGGGCCACAGGTCACTCGGTACCGGTCCTTTCTGTCTCAGTTCTGGGGTTGTCACGGTGGCTGGACCCGGTCCGTGACCCTGCTAAGGGGCATCCAATAAAAGGTGATAGGAGTCTGTCAAGGCTTCGTGACGCCACCTGTGGTGTTCGGTCAGGATGACCGACGCTGCTTGGGGTCTGCTGGGATGATGGAATGGCAGCTAGATGGTATACCTTCCCACAGGTGAAGTATGTCCCCAGGGCTTCCCCGTGATGTAGATGGCGATGATGTGAGGTGCAGACAATAACGAGGACACAAGGTTGCAGTCTCTTTACCTCTTTTCTGAAGACTTCAGGATCCGCAATCCAGAGCACGGATAACAGGGCTTTCTGAGACTGGTCGGTCTGATAGGCACATCCAGAGTTCCCTTTGCAGGTGGAAATCGTTGCCTACCACTAGCACCTGTGTGTTGTAGTGCTACCCTGCTGAGTATTCGGAATAGTCCTCACAACTTCTGTTCTCGTTCGTTCATTCTTTCTAGTTCTTTCTAATTCTTTCTCTCTCTCTTGTTCCAGATGTTACTAGTTTCTCGTCCCCCAGATATGTTATGGCTAGGACGCACCCGTATGACGGGAAAGCTCGGAGCTTCTTCCGGGACCCTAGAGACGCAACTCTCCACGCGTTGCCCTTATGTCTTCGTAGGAAATTTAAGGTAGACAGCCAACCTATAATTAACTGTCCTGCGGAGTTCGAAGTAAGGCATAGAGTCAGTTACTTCCACGGTGTTCCGGACACCAGCTACGTGCCTCAGTAGGATGTTGCCTCGGTCTCACGGCATGACTCCTACTGGCTCTCCTTTGTGCTTGATCTCGTTTCTCACTGTTCCACAATAAGCTTCGCTTCGTGTCTCTTTCTTAGGATACCGCCGCAAGGTAGTGCAGGCGCGGTTCTGTAACGTTCTGCTCTGTTCACTAGGTACCTGCCAGGTTCCCACGCCCGACAGGGACCCCCCTGTGTCTTCTCCCTGCAACACCCCCTGCCACAGGATGTTGCCTGCATCCAACCCAGTCAGCTTCTGACTAACTTCCTACCCAACCCCTAGTTTTACCAGTGTGAGGAGTGGCCCAATAAATAAAGCCTTTTTCTCCCCCTAGTGGCCGGAGTCTGAAGTGTAATGTGTGCTGGTGATACCTGGTCAGTAGAATTCCTTCAGTGCCATCAGACGTACCATCACTCCCCTTAGCGGCAGAGTGTCATACAGCAACGACCAGATCTCTGGGGCGCTGCACTTCCCCCGGTTAAATCCAGTACTCCTGGACTGGGAAGAAGAACAACAATACTCATCAGCAAAAGACATACAAAATTTTGAAATGCTTGAAACAAGTAAATATAACAAAGCTTCTCTTTATGGGAGGTGAGGACACTTGAACGTTACAAACAAAAACAAGGTTAAATATTTTTAAATAACATTCTGACTATAAATAACTTCTAGTACCGTGCCGGGTATTCTACTAAGTGCAAATTCTGAACAATAATTTAACTTTTCCTTTAAGGGCGTATAAGCTAAACCCACTAAAGGCCTACTATAAAATACTATAAAATAACTCAACTTTTTTCTTTCTCTTCTTTCTAACATCCCCAATGCAGGACCGCCCAGCTCCTTGGCTGGGCCTACTGTGATTGTCTCTCTTTCAGTAACCAACTATCGTTCTACAGTTCTCAGGAGGACTCTCTCTCTTACCCCCACGGGTTCACTTCCAATCTTTCCTTTCCTCAATCTCTAGCAACATTATCAAACTTTTCTGAATCACAACATTATTAACATTTTAACTTTTCTTAAGGCAACATGCGAACATTTCCTTTAAGAGGGAACCAAGTCTCTCTGAGATAGTGCAGATTCTCTCCATCTGCAAGTCCAACGAAAGCAAGACCCTCTGCGCTGTATTCAAAACAGTATCTTTGCAAAGTCTTCTTTTGATGTAAAACCAGTAGGGGGCACCTTTAAGAAGGTGCAAACTATGTACAAAACAGTTTTGGAATCATTCACTGTTCATGATCCGGTAGTCTTTGGAAGCAATGATAACTTGTGCAAAGTAGGAAAAGAAATGTAAAACAATAGGGATCCCGGGTCAACAAAGGGATCCCTTTAAGAAATAACCCTGGACGGGTTTAAAGTAGAAAAAGAGTAAGAGAACAAATAATCAACTATTTACAAATGCGGGCCTTCGAGGTTTATTTCTTTGATGTGGGGGGTTGTAGCTCCGCAGGCAGTAGTGGGCGGGGCCACCCACCCAGTGTCTGGATCCGAATGTCAGCTTTGGTTGCCAGTTCAGAAGCGGCGATAATGCACACTGTGGTGATAGGGATGGAGTTCGTCAAATCAGGGTTAGTCATAGTCAGGACAGCAGTTGGTGCCACTGCCGGCTCACACCGTTGGACGTTCCGAGCGCACGACCCTTGCACACGATCCTTGCGCACTCCGATGGCGGGTGTACGTCACCTGGTCCCCTCTATGTAGCAGCTGATTATCACATCTGTTGTGGAACGGGACCTTCACGTTGTAGCTAGTAAAGAAGACTTCCGTCGGTAGTCCCAGTTACTGTATGTAGCCCCAACCCCGCTTCGGGTGGAAGGCTAGCACAGTCCCCTGCTTTACCGGACTCCCTTTACTGTGTTCTGTCTTTGGTCCTTGTACTTTCGGTGGGTCACTTTGTTCTGTCTCTTTTCGGTCTTTCCAGTGTAAAATTAAGCATTGTTTGCATTGTTCCCAAGTGAGCACCGCGATGCTGAGGCCCTCCTGCCTGGTTCCGTCTGGCCCAATCCTTGGGGTATCCCATTGGAAGATCACCCCCTCTGAGCTTACATCCAGTGGTTTCCCCATAGTTGTCGGTAACGGAGGCACCAGCTTCTCCATAGTGCCGGGGGCTATAACTAGGGTTGAGCGACTTTTACTTTTATAGGATCGGGTCGGGTTTCACGAAACCCGACTTTTTCAAAAGTCGGGTCGAGTGAAATCGGCCGATCCTATAGAAAAGTCGGGGTCGGGGTCGGCCGAAACACGAAACCCAATGCAGTGCATTGGGTTTCCAATGGTTCCCAGGGTCTGAAAGAGAAGAAACTCTCCTTCAGGCCCTGGGATCCATATTTAGGTGTAAAATAAAGAATAAAAATAAAAAATATTGATATACTTACCCTCGGACGCACCCTGGTTCTCACCGGCAGCCTTCCTTCCTAAGAATGAGCGCCTGAAGGACCTTCGATGACATCGCGGCTTGTGATTGGTCGCGTGAGCGGTCACATGGGCGTCACGCGACCAATCACAAGCCCCGACGTCATCTAAGGTCCTTCAGGCACTGATTCTTAAGAAGGAAGGCTGCGGGTTAGAACCAGGGCGCGTCCGAGGGTGAGTATATACCTATTAGGAATATACTCACCCTCGGACGCGCCCTCGGATGCTTCCTTCCTAAGAATTAGCACCTGAAGGACCCACGCCCGACAGGGACCCCCCTGTGTCTTCTCCCTGCAACACCCCCTGCCACAAGATGTTGCCTGCATCCAACCCAGTCAGCTTCTGACTAACTTCCTACCCAACCCCTAGTTTTACCAGTGTGAGGAGGGGCCCAATAAATAAAGCCTTTTTCTCCCCCTAGTGGCCGGAGTGTGAAGTGTAATGTGTGCTGCTGATACCTGGTCAGTAGAATTCCTTCAGTGCCATCAGACGTACCATCACTCCCCTTAGCGGCAGAGTGTCATACAGCAACGACCAGATCTGTGGGGCGCTGCACTTCCCCCGGTTAAATCCAGTACTCCTGGACTGGCAAGAAGAACAACAATACTCATCAGCAAAAGACATACAAAATTTTGAAATGCTTGAAACAAGTAAATATAACAAAGCTTCTCTTTATGGGAGGTGAGGACACTTGAACGTTACAAACAAAAACAAGGTTAAATATTTTTAAATAACATTCTGAATATAAATAACTTCTAGTACCCTGCCGGGTATTCTACTAAGTGCAAATTCTGAACAATAATTTAACTTTTCCTTTAAGGGCGTATAAGCTAAACCCACTAAAGTCAATAAAATTGTAATTTTCTTATACAGTTGGTTCTTGTGTACATTTTTTTCTTATCGGATTTTAGTATTTTTTTAGGGATCCAAGAAGTATCGTTTCTCCTTGCGAAGAGTGACATAAGCATGTCGAGGTGAGGAGACTTAAAGCCGCAATGCTTCTCTGGGAAATATGCAAATTGTCTCTTCAGAGAGGAAGAGGACTAGAACTCTAGTGCCACCTATTGGAAGTAGCAAACCTAAAAGTCAATGTCGACTCTTTAATGAGCCTTGTCACCTGACTTAGGATAATAGGCTGGGATGTCTTACCTGGGCCTCCTCTGAGTGTGAATCCGCCTCCGCAGCTCAAGCTTGTCTCCAGGTGGTCACAGGATATGTCTCGGCCAGCGGGGCAACCGAGAAGGCAGGCAACATGGGCCCCAAGTCATTTCCCAGCAAGACATCTGCAGGCAAATCCTCCATAAAGCCGACCTCAACAAGGCCATCTCCGACTCCCCAGTTCAGGGGAATCCTGGCAGTGGGCAGTCAATGTATAGCTCCCCCTGCTACACGGACTGCCACTGTCCGGTCTGTCTTCTCTTGGTCCCGGATGAGATGAGGTTTCCCAAGGGTCAAAGTTGCCCCGGAATCTCTTAGTCCCTGCATACGTTTCCCATTAGCCCACACGACCTATTGATGCTGTTGTCGATTATCTGCCTGGGCTGCCTGCATGGGGTCTACTTCATGCAGCACTGCCTCCATCTCTTCCACCCCTTGGTTAGTCATAGCCCCCAATGTCGGGTCAGCTTCGCCTTGGTAGCAGTATACAGCAGCCCGGCTGAAAGTAGCTGTTCCCACCTTTGGCCACTGGGTATGCTGAGTCCAGTTGGGACATTGTCTTTGCAGGTGGCCCAGCTGACGGCAGGTGTGGCATCGCGTGCCCAGGGGGACTGTGGTAGGCCGGGTTTCTAGCTGGTCCCCCTACAATCTTCGGTGGTTTGGGGCCCTCCAGGTCCATGGGCGGACCCCTAGTGACCATCTTTGATCCAGACAACTGAGGCCTCCTGGCATCATGATGTTCATCGGCCAGACGAGCGGCTTCCTCAAGAGTCATTGGCCGTCTGTCCCGAAGCCATTCCTGTGTCTCGGGGGTTAGTCCATTAAAGAATCGTTCTAACAAGAAGAGCTGGAGGACGTCCTCCTTAGTGGTTGCTTGGCTCCCTTGTACCCACTTGTAGCAGTGACCGCCATAATTTACAGGCCCATTCAGCGTGGGTATCGGTTACGTGTTTTATAAGTCCGCGGAACTTTTGGCAGTATGCCTCTGGTGTCAGAGCATACCGAGCCAAGATCACTTCTTTGATCCCCTCATAGTCCATACAGTCCTCATCAGGTACCGTGCGATAGGCGTCCGCTGCCCGGCCTGTCAGCTTGCTGGCCAGAATCTGAACCAGTTCCTTCGGCTTCACTTGATGAAGGGCACACTGCCGCTCAAGGTCCTGCAGAAAGCCATCAATGTCTTCCTCTGCCTCCCCCAACTGTCAGAAGGCATTATACTTTTTGTGGCTTACTGTTGAAGGTACCTGGTCAAAGGCCAGAGCTCCCCCTGCTCGCTGACTCTCCTCTCTCCCCTCTGCCATCTCCATCTTGGCCAGCTCCACTTTGGTCCGCTCTGCCATCTCCATCTTGGCTAGCTCTATCCTGGTTCGCTCAGCCATCTTTTCCTTCAGATCAGTACGCACATCAGCCATCACCTCTCGTATGATCTCTACTGCAGGGTTTGGGCCATAGAACGCCAGTCTGTTCTTTACCTCCCTCTGGAATTCAGTCTCCTCCACGTTCACATTGGGGGGCGCTGCACTGTCGTGTTCCATGATGGCTGCTATCAAATCCACTTTTGTTTTGTTGCTGGCGATTAACCCTCGGGCTTCCACCAGATCTTTTAATGTAGTCCTCTTTAACTTCTGGTAGTTGTTTTCCATTCATTCCTTTCCTCCTGTAGAAGGGGTATCATATCCCGCTGTCTGCCACCAGTGTAATGGGGTTTACCAAGCTGGGGCACCTCTTTTAGTACCACCCAGTGATTCAGGAGGTCCACTCTGCTTTGGCTGGAGTCTGGATGAAGGACGCTGGCTGGAATTGCTTGGTTACATGGGCGCATATAAATGATCACTGCTTCTCCACGTATTTCCAGTCTGACAACACTTTACTCACAGGGCACAGAATATATCACACAGATACAGAGGGCAGGCCAATAGAAAAGCGGCAGGCCAGTCATACATTACAATAGCCGCAGGTGGCCGGAGCCTGCCGATATTTACTGTGGGAATTACAAAGGTGGGGGGCAGACAAAAGGGGAATATCATGTCCCCTCTGCCCAGGGGCGCAGCCTGTGGGCTGATGCATTAGGGACATGCATCTCACATGGAACCTATTATACATACATATAACGGCACAACATATTCTGGGTGCTGAGTGGTTCCATTACACGTAACATATATACTCTCCAAGCCATTTTTAGCCAGATATATTAAGATGCATTTATTTGCATCTATATGTAAATTGCATATTGTGAAGTTAGCGACTCAAGATTACATTGTATAAAGAAAAAAGGCTGAGTCAATGCTAGTTGATCAGAAAAAGTGAACAATATTTTATTTCAACCAATAAATCACACAAAAATTATTTTATATGTAAAAAAAGTTCTAAAAAAGCGACATATAGAGCAATATTTATGGAAAAATGTAAATTCTGTTTCAGTGACAAAAATCCAGTTAATGAGTGCCGATTAGAGTTGAGCTTTTTTCGGATCGAGTCGGGTTTCGCGAAACCCGACTTTAACAAAAGTCGGGTCGGGTGAAATCGGCAGATTATTGCGAAAAGTCGGGGGCCGACTGAAACACGAAACCCAATGCAAGTCAATGGGGAATCAAAGTCAGCAGTGAGTGGAGGACAGGAAAACACCTACAGTGCCCATTTTAATGCCAAAAACATCAATACTTATTACTTAAGCTTATCAATCTTAATTTACTTTATAATAATAGTTAGGCATTGAAAATTGGGGGTCATTTGGCTAAAGTTGTGGGGGGGTAGGGCTGGCTCAAGATTTTCGTGGGCCCAGGAAACGCGGAATACATCACGGCAGTGGAGCAGAGAGAGGTAAGTATTTCAACTTTGCAAGTGCTGTGATCCTGAGCAAGCAGGGGGAACCCACTCGTTGGCGTCGACACTGGCACAGGGCCCCTCATAGTACGGCGGTGTGTTTCACGGTGGGTGGCGCCTCCCACTGGCAGAGACACTTTTGTGTACTATAAGCGGCCCTGTGCCAGTGACGTCGCCAACGAGTATGCCCCCCCACCTGATGAAGGAACCTGCACTTTCATCTGCACCTTCCTCTTTGTCCCCGTGTAAGGTGGTATAGTATGCGGGAAGGGGGACCTGACTTTCAGCAGGGTCAGATTCTGGCTGTGTAGAGTGCAAGGGGAATGTAGTGGTCTGGGGCAATGTACCAGCAGACTCATCTAGCAGTGGCTGGGCAATGGGCAGGATGAGGAGGAAACACAGATATGGGCCCAAAGAATAAAGTGGGCTAAATGCAGTTCAAAATTGGTAACAGGACTAAACTGGCAGCATTGCTTTGTTCAGTGGAGTACAACTGTATTGAGTGGCAGCCAGACACAGTTAGTAGGCCCAAATAGTAAAGTAGGCTAAATCAGCCCATTTAGGGAGCCCATTTAGGGAGGTATAAAAATTGACTATGGTGGACATTTAGCAGCTGCAAATGGAGGAATTGGAGAAGTCAGTAAGAGGGGGCCAAAAGCAAGACATTTTTCAGGCAAGCTACGTGTCAGCAGGGGAAGGTGGGGCAAAATAATTTGAAATCCATGATTGGTTCATTTTAATGAAGGTTAGATCATCAACATTTCGGGTAGCCAGACGAGTCCTTTTTTCGGTCAGTATTGAACCAGCAGCACTGAAGACTCTTTCTGATAGCACACTAGCAGCAGGGCAAGCGAGCTCCTGTAATGCAACACAATGTAAGTGGCAGAAAGTTGCTGGCTGACATCCGACAAACTAACAGGACAGAAGTATATCCACTTTGTGAGAATTTGAATCTCACTTTTTTGGGGGGAGACTGAACCAAAACTCAGGCCCTGTGCATAAAACACAATGTAAGTGGCTGGAAGATATATGAAAAAATACAAGGACTGTACTGCAATTTCAATCTCCCTACAATAATCTCAGGACAAGTATAGCAGCAATAAAAAGGACTGCTGCACACAAAAGTGTGGACAAATAAACAAGATAGCTGTGCTGAAAGGAGCAACAGGATTTTTGCTTTTAAAAAAGCAATTTGTTTGCACAGCGACGTGCAAACAGCAAAGCAGCTATCAGGGAGCCTTATAAGGCAGACTAATAAGCTACAGAGCTGATGCACAAAAATCTAGCCTCCACTGTCCCTGCAAAAAAAAGGTGGTGTTGGACAGTGGAAAGCGCTACAGCACAAGCAGTTTGGGGGTTAATCTTCCCTCCATAACTATATCCCTTCTTCTGATGAAGCTGCAGCAACCTCTCCCTATGCTAAGATTGGCAGAAGTAAGATGGCGGTCTGCGTGCACGCCCCTTTATAGCCCCTGTGACGCCGCAGACAGCAAGCCAATCACTGCCATGCCCTTCTCTAAGATGGTGGGGACCAGGACCTTTGTCATCACGCTGCCCACACTCTGCATCCTCCTTCATTGGATGAGAAATGGTGCTGAAAGCGTCATATGAAACACGACTTTTGCGCGTAGATCGCCGACCTCATGGCCGATCCCACACTAGGATTTCATGAAACCCGACTTTACCGAAAGTCGGCGATTTTTGAATTTGTCCGATCCGTTTCGCTCAACCCTAGTCTCGATCTTTGACAGGATCCCACCCCTGTCAGGGACCAACTGCCTGAGCGAAGCTCAGCCAACAGCTAACTAACTTCCTCCCCAGGCAACCAGTTTTACCTAAGAGTGAGAAGTGCCCTAATAAATAGGAGCATAGTTCCCCATGGTGGCCTGGAGTGCGAAATGTGTTGCATGTTTGTGATACCTGGATGCAGTTGTCCTTCTTTGCCTCCAAGCGTAATATCACTCTCCCCTAGAGGAAAATGACATTACTGCAACGACCAGGACCCTGGGGCGCTGCACATATAAATTGAAAATTGGCGAACAGTTCGACTCGAACACCGCTCATCTCTACTAGTGATAATAGAAATTTATCTTCAGTAGCAAAACATTTCATAGACAGCCATTCAAGGAGTATAGTTTCTCTTCGTGCCTATGGCATAGAAGTAATTCATTCCTTATCTCGGGGAGGAGATATACAGCAACAGCTTCTAACTAGGGAAGCTTTCTGGATTTATTATTTGGGCACTAGATCTCCTAATGGCTTAAATAAACGTAATGAGGTAATGATTCATTACTGAGTCACGCAGTGGTATTCATATGGATTATATATGGCCCTTTTTTTTTTTACTTCTCTTGTTTCTGTTTTTAAGGGGATATAAATTTTGCAGATACAGTGGGGCAAAAAAGTATATAGTCAGTCAGCAATAGTGCAAGTTCCACCACTTAAAAAGATGAGAGGCGTCTGTAATTTACATCATAGGTAGACCTCAACTATGGGAGACAAACTGAGAAAAAAAAATCCAGAAAATCACATTGTCTGTTTTTTTAACATTTTATTTGCATATTATGGTGGAAAATAAGTATTTGGTCAGAAACAAAATTTCATCTCAATACTTTGTAATATATCCTTTGTTGGCAATGACAGAGGTCAAACGTTTTCTGTAAGTCTTCACAAGGTTGCCACACACTGTTGTTGGTATGTTGGCCCATTCCTCCATGCAGATCTCCTCTAGAGCAGTGATGTTTTTGGCTTTTCGCTTGGCAACACGGACTTTCAACTCCCTCCAAAGGTTTTCTATAGGGTTGAGATCTGGAGACTGGCTAGGCCACTCCAGGACCTTGAAATGCTTCTTACGAAGCCACTCCTTCGTTGCCCTGGCGGTGTGCTTTGGATCATTGTCATGTTGAAAGACCCAGCCACGTTTCATCTTCAATGCCCTTGCTGATGGAAGGAGGTTTGCACTCAAAATCTCACGATACATGGCCCCATTCATTCTTTCATGTACCCGGATCAGTCGTCCTGGTCCCTTTGCATAGAAACAGCCCCAAAGCATGATGTTTCCACCACCATGCTTTACAGTAGGTATGGTGTTTGATGGATGCAACTCCGTATTCTTTTTCCTCCAAACACGACAAGTTGTGTTTCTACCAAACAGTTCCAGTTTGGTTTCATCAGACCATAGGACATTCTCCCAAAACGCCTCTGGATCATCCAAATGCTCTCTAGCAAACTTCAGACGGGCCCGGACATGTACTGGCTTAAGCAGTGGGACACGTCTAGCACTGCAGGATCTGAGTCCATGGTGGCGTAGTGTGTTACTTATGGTAGGCCTTGTTACATTGGTCCCAGCTCTCTGCAGTTCATTCACTAGGTCCCCCCGCGTGGTTCTGGGATTTTTGCTCACCGTTCTTGTGATCATTCTGACCCCACGGGGTGGGATTTTGCGTGGAGCCCCAGATCGAGGGAGATTATCAGTGGTCTTGTATGTCTTCCATTTTCTAATTATTGCTCCCACTGTTGATTTCTTCACTCCAAGCTGGTTGGCTATTGCAGATTCAGTCTTCCCAGCCTGGTGCAGGGCTACAATTTTGTTTCTGGTGTCCTTTGACAGCTCTTTGGTCTTCACCATAGTGGAGTTTGGAGTCAGACTGTTTGAGGGTGTGCACAGGTGTCTTTTTATACTGATAACAAGTTTAAACAGGCGCCATTACTACAGGTAATGAGTGGAGGAAAGAGGAGACTCTTAAAGAAGAAGTTACAGGTCTGTGAGAGCCAGAAATCTTGATTGTTTGTTTCTGACCAAATACTTATTTTCCACCATAATATGCAAATAAAATGTTAAAAAAACAGACAATGTGATTTTCTGGATTTTTTTTTTCTCAGTTCGTCTCCCATAGTTGAGGTCTACCTATGATGTAAATTACAGACGCCTCTCATCTTTTTAAGTGGTGGAACTTGCACTAGTGCTGACTGACTATATACTTTTTTGCCCCACTGTATATATATTTATATATTATATACTTTACATATTTTTTACCATCCTGCAGATTGTAGTGTATATATCAACATATCTCATGTTTTTATATGTCTATTTTAGGACCTTTCTGGTCTAATTTACATATGTCATGTGATTCCTTCTGTCTTTCTGATTGGTCCTTAGATATTTATAAACTTGTGTTGGTGGTAAGATGAGAGCTTTGACAAAGATCACTGCTGTGATGGAAACGTGTCGCTCTGTCTGCTCAACTGTTATTTATTGTCCCGGATTCTCACATGGAAATTTTAAAGATTTTCTAAATAAAGGAGTATTCATTTTTTTTATCAAAGGAGCTGGAAGAGATCTCTTTATTTTCACTTGTCTACAACCACGTCAACCAGGACGGACTTCCGCGCACCTGTGCTTCTAACGGTGAGCTGGCTTTTTTTCTATTTGTTTCAAGAAAAATTTACTTTTAAGTATAACAGGAAATATAAAAAGAAAAATGGAAAAAAACTAAGAATCTTTGAACTTCACAGTCTCTTAAAAAACATCATGAGCAGAGAAATACTATTCATCAGTCTTCTCCGCTTTCGACTACATGGTGCTTCTTAAGGTACTGTCACACTAGACGATATCGCTAGCGATCCGTGACGTTGCAGCGTCCTCGCTAGCGATATCGTCCAGTATGACAGGCAGCAGCGATCAGGCCCCTGCTGGGAGATCGCTGGTCGGGGAAGAAAGTCCAGAACTTTGTTTCGTCGCTGGACTCCCCGTAGACATCGCTGAATCGGCGTGTGTGACACCGATTCAGCGATGTCTTTGCTGGTAACCAGGGTAAACATCGGGTAACTAAGCGCAGGGCCGCGCTTAGTAACCCGATGTTTACCCTGGTTACCATCCTAAAAGTAAAAAAACAAACAGTACATACTTACCTACAGCCGTCTGTCCTCCAGCGCTGTGCTCTGCTCTCCTCCTGCACTGGCTGTGAGCGTCAGTCAGCCGGAAAGCAGAGCGGTGACGTCACCGCTCTGCTTTCTGGCTGCCCGGCGCTCACAGCCAGACCAGAGAAGCAGAGCGCCGAGGATAGACAGCGGTAGGTAAGTATGTAGCGTTTGTTTTTTTACTTTTTAGGATGGTAACCAGGGTAAACATCGGGTTACTAAGCGCGGCCCTGCGCTTAGTTACCCGATGTTTACCCTGGTTACCGGGGACCTCGGGATCGTTGGTCGCTGGAGAGCGGTCTGTGTGACAGCTCTCCAGCGACCAAACAGCGACGCTGCAGCGATCCGGATCGTTGTCGGTATCGCTGCAGCGTCGCTATGTGTGACGGTGCCTTTACAGTGTTGGGAGTAAACGAGGCAGCAGTGTCAGTGAGATGTTATCCCATTACTTGGTTATATAAAGAGATGATGTCCCCATAGATAGCAGATTGTTGTCACCAGTCTGACTATCACCTGAGCAGTGATGGTATAGTGTGATCGATAGCCGCCTTATCAGCAGCGGCTCCTGCCCGGCCTCCTCCTGTCTGAAGCTAAAGAGCAGGTTGTTAGGACCTGATGCCTTTATTGTCACTCATCACATGGGACATTGTGGTAACCCATATCAGTGAGATAACAATGATAAATTCTCCACTAGCTAACTCATTCAAGGCTACTTTCACACATCTGTTTTTTGCCATCAGGCAGGATACGTTGAAGTTTTAAAAAAATGGATCCGGCACAAAATGTGAAACACTGATGAGACGGATCCGTTTTTTTTGCTAGATCCATTTTGAGTTTTGTTTTTTTTTTAAACTGGAGATATAATTTGCATTTCCCTTACGGGGGAAAAAAAAGAGGAGAGAGAGAGAGAAAAAGAATGAGAGAGAGACTCCAGAAGAGAAAATGCAGCTATGTGGCATGTGGCATGCTCAGTGTAAAAAAACGGAATCGGGAGGTGGATTCACCCATTTCACCTCACGTTTCGTCCGTATATCGCCAGAACTGTCGTTGTGCGTTTTTTCGCCGGACACAAAAAACGTTCCTCTGGACGTTTTCTCCAGCCGCCAGAAAACTAACTTTTGATAGATCCGGCAAAAAACAGATGAAATGTGTGGCCATCAGGCACGATCCGGTGCTAATACAACTCAATAAAAAAAATGGATATAGCAGAAAAAACGGATCCGTTTTTTTAAAAAATCACCGGATTTGCCTGACGGGAAAAACCTGATGTGTGAAAGTAGCCTTAGAGGGGCTGAAAAATTACTTTATGAACAGACTGGCATATGGCAACAATTGTAATTAATAAAAATATTAATTATACAGTGTTGTGAGTTCTGTTTTGGAGCTCCCTCCTGTGGTCATGAATGGTACTTCGGCGAGTTCTGTCCATGGGCTCCCTCTGGTGGCTGTGAGTGGAGCTGCTGGTTCTGGGATTCCTTCCACAGGTGACCCGGTTTATTCTTAGGCTGCTGCTCTATTTAACTCCACCTAGATCGTTACTCCATGCCACCTGTCAATGTTCCTGTGCTGGTTCAGTTCGCTCTTGGATCTTTCTGGAGACCTGTCTCTTCCTGCAGGAAGCTAAGTCCCCGATTGTTATTTTCTGTTCATAGTTTTCTAGTCCAGCTTGCTAATATGATTCTGTCTGGCTAGCTGGAAGCTCTGGGATGCAGGGTGGCGCCTCCGCACCGTGAGTCGGTGAGGGGGTCTTTTTGCACACTCTGCGTGGTCTTTTGTAGTTTTTTGTGCTGACCGCATAGATACCTTTCCTATCCTCTGTCTATTTAGTTAGTCTGGCCTCCCTTTGCTAAAACCTGTTTCATTTCTGTGTTTGTGACTTTCATCTTAACTCACAGTTAATATTTGTGGGGGGCTGCCTTTTCCTTTGGGGAAATTTCTCTGAGGCAAGGTAGGCTTTATTTTCTATCTCTAGGGCTAGCTAGTTCTGAGGCTGTGCCGAGGCATCTAGGCCATGTCAGGTACGCTCCACGGCTATTTCTAGTGTGTGTGATAGGATTAGGGGTTGCGGTCAGCAGAGTTCCCACTTCCCAGAGCTTGTCCTGTATCGGTTTAACCATCAGGTCTTTCCAGGTGCTCCTAACCACCAGGTCATAACAGTACAGGTGGCCCAAAGTATTAATGCATCTCAATAGAGGGATAGGAGAAGTTCTGAGACCATTTTTTTTTCTCTGCAGTGTGTTTTGTCTTTCTTTTCCCCTTAACCTCTGGGTGGTTCAGGACCCAGGTGTAGATATGGACATTCAAGGTCTGTCCTCTTGTGTGGATAATCTCACTGCAAGGGTACAATGCATTCAAGATTTTGTAGTTCAGAATCCGATGTTAGAGCCTAGAATTCCAATTCCTGATTTGTTTTCTGGGGATTGATCTAGGTTTCTGAATTTCAAAAATAATTGTAAACTGTTTCTTGCTTTGAAACCCCGCTCCTCTGGTGATTCTGTTCAACAAGTGAAAATTATTATTTCTTTCTTGCGTGGCGATCCTCAAGACTGGGCATTTTCCCTTGCGCCAGGAGATCCTGCATTGCGTGATGTTGATGCGTTTTTTCTGGCGCTTGGATTGCTTTATGATGAACCAAATTCAGTGGATCAGGCAGAGAAAATCTTGCTGGCTTTGTGTCAGGGTCAGGATGAAGCGGAGGTATATTGTCAGAAGTTTAGAAAGTGGTCTGTGCTTACTCAGTGGAATGAGTGTGCCCTGGCGGCAATTTTCAGAAAGGGCCTTTCGGAAACCCTTAAGGGTGTCATGGTGGGATTTCCCACACCTGCTGGTCTGAATGAGTCTATGTCTTTGGCCATTCAGATCGATCGGCGCATGCGTGAGCGCAAAGCTGTGCACCATCTGGCGGTGTTCTCTGAGCATAGGCCAGAGCCCATGCAATGCGATAGGACTTTGACCAGAGCTGAACGGCAGGAACACAGATGTCAGAATGGGCTGTGTTTTTACTGTGGTGACTCCACTCATGCTATTTCCAATTGTCCTAAGTGCACTAAGCGGTTCGCTAGGTCTGCCACCATTGGTACTGTACAGTCTAAATTTCTTTTGTCCGTTACTCTGATTTGCTCTTTGTCGTCCTATTCGGTTATGGCATTTGTGGATTCAGGCGCTGCCCTGAATTTGATGGACTTGGAGTTTGCCAGGCGCTGTGGTTTTTTCTTGGAGCCCTTGCAGTATCCTATTCCTTTAAGAGGGATTGATGCTACGCCTTTGGCCAAGAATAAGCCTCAGTACTGGACTCATTTGACCATGTGCATGGCTCCTGCACATCAGGAGGATATTCGCTTTTTGGTGTTGCATAATCTGCATGATGTGGTCGTTTTGGGATTACAATGGCTACAGGTCCACAACCCAGTATTGGATTGGAAATCAATGTCTGTGTCCAGCTGGGGTTGTCAAGGGGTACATGGTGATGTTCCATTGCTGTCAATTTCGTCTTCCACTCCTTCTGAAATTCCGGAGTTTTTGTCGGATTACCGGGATGTATTTGATGAGCCCAAGTCCGGTGCCCTACCTCCTCATAGGGATTGGATTGTGCTATTAATTTAATTCCTGGTAGTAAGTTCCCTAAGAGCCGACTGTTCAATTTATCTGTGCCAGAACACGCCGCTATGCGGAGTTATATAAAGGAGTCCTTGGAGAAAGGGCATATTCGCCCGTCATCGTCACCGTTGGGAGCAGGCTTCTTTTTTGTGGCCAAGAAGGATGGTTCTTTGAGACCTTGTATTGATTACCGCCTTCTTAATAAGATCACGGTCAAATTTCAGTACCCTTTGCCGCTACTGTCCGATTTGTTCACTCGGATTAAAGGGGCTAGTTGGTTCTCCAAGATAGATCTTCGAGGGGCATATAATCTTGTGCGTATTAAACAGGGCGATGAATGGAAAATGGCATTTAATACGCCTGTGGGCCATTTTGAGTACCTGGTGATGCCATTCGGGCTTTCTAATGCTCCATCTGTGTTTCAGTCCTTTATGCATGATATCTTCCGAGAGTATCTGGATAGATTCATGATTGTATATTTGGATGATATTTTGGTCTTTTCGGATGATTGGGAGTCTCATGTGAAGCAGGTCAGAATGGTGTTCCAGGTCCTTCGTGCTAATTCCTTGTTTGTGAAGGGGTCTAAATGTCTCTTTGGAGTTCAGAAGGTTTTATTTTTGGGGTTCATTTTTTCCCCTTCTACTATTGAGATGGACCCTGTTAAAGTTCAGGCCATTTATGACTGGACTCAGCCTACATCTGTAAAGAGTCTGCAGAAGTTCCTGGGCTTTGCTAATTTTTACAGTCGCTTCATCGCTAATTTTTCTAGTGTTGTTAAACCGTTGACTGATTTGACCAAGAAAGGTGCTGATGTGGTCAATTGGTCTTCTGCGGCCGTTGAGGCTTTTCAGGAGTTGAAGCGTCATTTTTCTTCTGCCACTGTGTTGTGCCAGCCAGATGTTTCGCTCCCATTTCAGGTCGAGGTTGATGCTTCTGAGATTCGAGCAGGGGCTGTTTTGTCTCAGAGAAGTTCTGATGGCTCGATGATGAAACCATGTGCTTTCTTTTCTAGAAAGTTTTCGCCTGCCGAGCGTAATTATGATGTTGGCAACCGAGAGTTGTTGGCTATGAAGTGGGCATTCGAGGAGTGGTGACATTGGCTTGAAGGAGCCAAGCATCGCGTGGTGGTCTTGACGGATCACAAGAATTTGACTTATCTCAAGTCTGCCAAACGGTTGAATCCTAGACAGGCTCGATGGTCGCTGTTTTTCTCCCGTTTCGATTTTGTGGTTTCTTACCTTCCGGGCTATAAGAATGTGAAGGCTGATGCCCTTTCAAGGAGTTTTGTGCCTGACTCTCCAGATCTTCCTGAGCCGGCTGGTATTCTCAAGGAGGGGGTAATTTTGTCTGCCATCTCCCCTGATTTGCGGCGGGTGCTGCAGAAGATTCAGGCTGATAGCCCTGACCGTTGTCCAGCGGAGAAGCTCTTTGTCCCTGATAGATGGACTAGTAGAGTTATCTCTGAGGTTCATTGTTCGGTGTTGGCTGGTCATCCCGGAATCTTTGGTACCAGAGATTTGGTGGCTAGATCCTTTTGGTGGCCTTCCTTGTCACGGTATGTGCGCTCTTTCGTGCAGTCCTGTGGGACTTGTGCTCGGGCTAAGCCCTGCTGTTCTCGTTCCAGTGGGTTGCTTTTGCCCTTGCCGGGCCCGAAGAGGCCCTGGACGCATATTTCCATGGATTTTATTTCAGACCTCCCTGTCTCTCAGAGGATGTCGGTCATCTGGGTGGTTTGCGATCGCTTCTCTAAGATGGTCCATTTGGTACCCTTGTCTAAATTGCCTTCCTCCTCTGATTTGGTGCCATTATTTTTCCAGCATGTGGTTCGTTTGCATGGCTGTTGTGAATTCTGTTGTCAAGCTCCCTCCTGTGGTCGTGAATGGTACTTTGGAGAGTTCCGTCTATGGGCTCCCTCTGGTGGCTATGAGTGAAGCTGCGGCTTCTGAGGTTCCTTACACAGGTGACGTGGTTTATCCTTTGGTTGGCTGTTCTATTTAACTCCTCTCAGATCGTTACTCTAGGCCAGCTGTCAATGTTTTTGCATTCGTTCAGTTTGCTCCTGGATCTCTCTGGTGACCTGCCGTCTCCTGCAGAAGCTAAGTTCCTTATAGTCTTATTTTGTTCTCTGTTTTCTTGTCCAGCTGGTTTTCATGATTTTGTCTTGCTAGCTGGAAGCTCTGGGATGCAGAGTGGCCCCTCCGCACCGTGTGTCGGTGCCGAAGGCTTTTTTTGCACACTATGCGTGGTCTTTGTAGGTTTTTGTGCTGATCGCAAAGTTACCTTTCCTATCCTCTGTCTATTTAGTTAGTCTGGCCTACCTTTGCTGAAACCTGTTTCATTTCTGCGTTTGTGACTTTCATCTTTACTCACAGTCAATATATGTGGGGGGCTTCCTTTACCTTTGGGGAAATTTCTCTGAGGCAAGGTAGGCTTTATTTTCTATTTCTAGGGCTAGCTAGTTCTTAGGCTGTGTCCGAGGCGTCTAGGGAGAGTCAGGTACGCCCCACGGCTATTTCTAGTGTGTGTGATAGGATTAGGGATTGCGGTCAGCAAAGTTCCCACTTCCCAGAGCTTGTCCTGTGAGTTTAACCATCAGGTCATTCCGGGTGCTCCTAACCACCAGGTCATAACAGTACAGCCGGCCCAAAGTATTAATGCATCTCAATAGAGGGATAAGAGAACTTCTGAGACCATTTTTTTTTCTTTGCACTGTGTTTTGTCTTTCCTAGACCTTTGGGTGGTTCAGGACATAGGTGTAGTTATGGACATTCAAGGTTTGTCCTCTTGTGTGGATCATCTCACTGCAAGAGTACAAAACATTCAAGATTTTGTGGTTCAGAATCCTATGTTAGAGCCTAGAATTCCTATTCCTGACTTATTTTCTGGGGATAGATCTAGGTTCTTGAGTTTCAAAAATAATTGTAAACTGTTTCTAGCTTTGAAACCACGCTCCTCTGGTGACCCCGCTCAACAAGTAAAAATCATTATTTCTTTGTTACGTGGTGACCCTCAAGACTGGGCATTTTCCCTTGCGCCAGGAGATCCGGCATTGCGTGATGTTGATGCGTTTTTTCTGGTGCTTGGATTGCTTTATGATGAACCAAATTTAGTGGATCAGGCAGAGAAAAACTTGCTGGCTTTGTCTCAGGGTCAGGATGATGCGGAGGTGTACTGTCAGAGGTTTAGAAAGTGGTCAGTGCTTACTCAGTGGAATGAATGTGCCCTGGCGGCAATTTTCAGAAAGGGTCTTTCTGAAGCCCTTAAGGATGTCATGGTGGGATTTCCCACACCTGCTGGTCTGAATGAGTCTATGTCTTTGGCCATTCAGATCGATCGGCGCATGCGTGAGCGCAAAGCTGTGCACCATCTGGCGGTGTTCTCTGAGCATAGGCCAGAGCCTATGCAGTGTGATAGGACTTTGACCAGAGCTGAACGGCAGGAACACAGACGTCGGAATGGGCTGTGTTTTTAATGTGGTGACTCCACTCATGCTATCTCCGATTGTCCTAAGCGCACTAAGCGGTTCGCTAGGTCTGCCATCATTGGTACGGTACAGTCTAAATTTCTTTTGTCCGTTACTCTGATTTGCTCTCTGTCGTCCTTTTCTGTAATGGCATTTGTGGATTCAGGCGCTGCCCTGAATTTGATGGACTTGGAGTTTGCCAGGCGCTGTGGTTTTTTCTTGGAGCCCTTGCAGTATCCTATTCCATTGAGAGGAATTGATGCTACGCCTTTGGCCAAGAATAAGCCTCCGTACTGGACTCAATTGACCATGTGCATGGCTCCTGCACATCAGGAGGATATTCGCTTTTTGGTCTTGCATAATCTGCATGATGTGGTCGTTTTGGGGTTGCCATGGCTACAGGTCCATAATCCAGTGTTGGATTGGAAATCTATGTTGGTGTCCAGCTGGGGTTGTCAGGGGGTACATGGTGATGTTCCATTGCTGTCAATTTCGCCTTCCACTCCTTCTGAAGTCCCTGAGTTTTTATCAGATTACCGGGATGTATTTGAAGAGCCCAAATCCGGTGCCCTACCTCCTCATAGGGATTGCGACTGTGCTATTAATTTGATTCCTGGTAGTAAGTTTCCTAAGGGCCGTCTGTTTTTATTTATCTGTGCCAGAGCACGCCGCTATGCAGAGTTATATAAAGGAATCTTTGGAGAAGGGTCATCTTCGTCCGTCGTCATCACCGTTGGGAGCAGGGTTCTTTTTTGTGGCCAAGAAGAATGGTTCTTTGAGACCTTGTGTTGATTACCGCCTTCTTAATAATATCACAGTCAAATTTCAGTATCCTTTGCCGCTGCTGTCTGATTTATTTGCTCGGATTAAGGGGGCTAGTTGGTTCACCAAGATAGATCTGCGTGGTGCGTATAATCTTGTGCGAATTAAACAGGGTGATGAATGGAAAACGGCATTTAATACGCCCGAAGGCCATTTTGAGTACCTGGTTATGCCATTCGGGCTTTCTAATGCTCCATCTGTGTTTCAGTCCTTTATGCATGACATCTTCCGAGAGTACTTGGATAGATTCATGATTGTATATTTGGATGACATTTTGGTCTTTTCGGATGATTGGGAGTCTCATGTGAAGCAGGTCAGAATGGTGTTCCAGGTCCTTCGTGCGAATTCCTTGTTTGTGAAGGGGTCAAAGTGTCTCTTTGGAGTTCAGAAGGTTTCATTTTTGGGTTTCATTTTTTCCCCTTCTACTATCGAGATGGACCCTGTTAAAGTTCAGGCCATTTACGATTGGACTCAGCCGACATCTGTGAAGAGCTTGCAGAAGTTTCTGGGCTTTGCTAATTTTTATCGTTGCTTCATCGCTAATTTTTCCAGTATTGCTAAACCGTTGACTGATTTGACCAAGAAAGGTGCTGATGTAGTCAATTGGTCCTCTGCGGCTGTAGAGGCTTTTCAGGAGTTGAAGCGACGTTTTGCTTCTGCCCCTGTGTTGTGCCAGCCAGATGTTTCGCTCCCTTTTCAGGTTGAGGTTGATGCTTCTGAAATTGGAGCAGGGGCTGTGTTGTCGCAAAGAAGTTCTGATGGCTCGGTGATGAAACCCTGTGCCTTCTTTTCTAGAAAATTCTTGCCTGCTGAGCGCAATTATGATGTGGGCAATCGGGAGTTGTTGGCCATGAAGTGGGCATTCGAGGAGTGGCGACATTGGCTGGAAGGAGCTAAACATCGCGTGGTGGTCTTGACTGATCACAAGAATTTAACTTATCTCGAGTCTGCCAAACGGTTGAATCCTAGACAGGCTCGATGGTCGCTCTTTTTCTCCCGTTTTGATTTTGTGGTTTCATACCTTTCGGGATCTAAGAATGTGAAGGCTGACGCCCTGTCAAGGAGTTTTGTGCCTGACTCTCCGGGTGTTCCGGAGCCAACGGGTATTCTTAAAGAAGGGGTAATTTTGTCTGCCATTTCCCCTGATTTGCGGCGTGTGCTGCAAAAGTTTCAGGCTGATAGACCGGACCGTTGTCCTACGGAAAAACTGTTTGTCCCTGATAGATGGACTAGTAGATAAATAATTAAATAAATAGGGCAGCACACTGCAGCACCAAAACATGCAAACTTGAAAACACGAAATTTAAACTGCATTACTGCACTAGAAATATGAAAAATGAGAGCTTTTAGCGCATAAAAATGGCCAATTTTATGTGTACCTCGTAGCCACTTTACGGCATCTCTCTTATACGAGGTCCTACTCTAAACCTACCTCGCTGAGAATAAACGTCTCCATCTGAATGGGTACATGTGAAACCTCTCCTTGGACTCAAATTCTCTCTCACTGTGGAGGGGTATTGGACCTACTATAATTAAAACACCTGAAGCTAGGAGGCAGGGAGTGCACGATCAGAAGGCTAGAGAATACATTTCAAAAAACCTGATCTGCACATCCAAACATAGACTGAGTGTGAACAGGTGCTGAACCCAGAGTCGCCAACTCGTACATAGTTAAATAAATAGGGCAGCACACTGCAGCGCCAAAACATGCAAACTTGAAAACACGAAATTTAAACTGCATTACTGCACTAGAAATATGAAAAATGAGAGCTTTTGGCGCATAAAAATGGCCAATTTTATGTGTACCTCGTAGCCACTTTACGGCATCTCTCTTATACGAGGTCCTACTCTAAACCTACCTCGCTGAGAATAAACGTCTCCATCTGAATGGGTACATGTGAAACCTCTCCTTGGACTCAAATTCTCTTTCACTGTGGAGGGGTATTGGACCTACTATAATTAAAACACCTGAAGCTAGGAGGCAGGGAGTGCACGATCAGAAGGCTAGAGAATACATTTCAAAAAACCTGATCTGCACATCCAAACATAGACTGAGTGTGAACAGGTGCTGAACCCAGAGTCGCCAACTCGTACATAGTTAAATAAATAGGGCAGCACACTGCAGCGCCAAAACATGCAAACTTGAAAACATGAAATTTAAACTGCATTACTGCACTAGAAATATGAAAAATGAGAGCTTTTAGCGCATAAAAATGGCCAATTTTATGTGTACCTCGTAGCCACTTTACGGCATCTCTCTTATACGAGGTCCTACTCTAAACCTACCTCGCTGAGAATAAACGTCTCCATCTGAATGGGTACATGTAACATAGTAAAATAGTAACATAGTTAGTAAGGCCGAAAAAAGACATTTGTCCATCCAGTTCAGCCTATATTCCATCATAATAAATACCCAGATCTACGTCCTTCTACAGAACCTAATAATTGTATGATACAATATTGTTCTGCTCCAGGAAGACATCCAGGCCTCTCTTGAACCCCTCGACTGAGTTCGCCATCACCACCTCCTCAGGCAAGCAATTCCAGATTCTCACTGCCCTAACAGTAAAGAATCCTCTTCTATGTTGGTGGAAAAACCTTCTCTCCTCCAGACGCAAAGAATGCCCCCTTGTGCCCGTCACCTTCCTTGGTATAAACAGATCCTCAGCGAGATATTTGTATTGTCCCCTTATATACTTATACATGGTTATTAGATCGCCCCTCAGTCGTCTTTTTTCTAGACTAAGTAATCTTAATTTCGCTAATCTATCTGGGTATTGTAGTTCTCCCATCCCCTTTATTAATTTTGTTGCCCTCCTTTGTACTCTCTCTAGTTCCATTATATCCTTCCTGAGCACCGGTGCCCAAAACTGGACACAGTACTCCATGTGCGGTCTAACTAGGGATTTGTACAGAGGCAGTATAATGCTCTCATCATGTGTATCCAGACCTCTTTTAATGCACCCCATGATCCTGTTTGCCTTGGCAGCTGCTGCCTGGCACTGGCTGCTCCAGGTAAGTTTATCATTAACTAGGATCCCCAAGTCCTTCTCCCTGTCAGATTTACCCAGTGGTTTCCCGTTCAGTGTGTAATGGTGATATTGATTCCCTCTTCCCATGTGTATAACCTTACATTTATCATTGTTAAACCTCATCTGCCACCTTTCAGCCCAAGTTTCCAACTTATCCAGATCCATCTGTAGCAGAATACTATCTTCTCTTGTATTAACTGCTTTACATAGTTTTGTATCATCTGCAAATATCGATATTTTACTGTGTAAACCTTCTACCAGATCATTAATGAATATGTTGAAGAGAACAGGTCCCAATACTGACCCCTGCGGTACCCCACTGGTCACAGCGACCCAGTTAGAGACTATACCATTTATAACCACCCTCTGCTTTCTATCACTAAGCCAGTTACTAACCCATTTACACACATTTTCCCCCAGACCAAGCATTCTCATTTTGTGTACCAACCTCTTGTGCGGCACGGTATCAAACGCTTTGGAAAAATCGAGATATACCACGTCCAATGACTCACCGTGGTCCAGCCTATAGCTTACCTCTTCATAAAAACTGATTAGATTGGTTTGACAGGAGCGATTTCTCATAAACCCATGCTGATATGGAGTTAAACAGTTATTCTCATTGAGATAATCCAGAATAACATCCCTCAGAAACCCTTCAAATATTTTACCAACAATAGAGGTTAGACTTACTGGCCTATAATTTCCAGGTTCACTTTTAGAGCCCTTTTTGAATATTGGCACCACGTTTGCTATGCGCCAGTCCTGCGGAACAGACCCTGTCGCTATAGAGTCACTAAAAATAAGAAATAATGGTTTATCTATTACATTACTTAGTTCTCTTAGTACTCGTGGGTGTATGCCATCCGGACCCGGAGATTTATCTATTTTAATCTTATTTAGCCGGTTTCGCACCTCTTCTTGGGTTAGATTGGTGACCCTTAATATAGGGGTTTCATTGTTTCTTGGGATTTCACCTAGCATTTCATTTTCCACCGTGAATACCGTGGAGAAGAAGGTGTTTAATATGTTAGCTTTTTCCTCGTCATCTACAACCATTCTTTCCTCACTATTTTTTAAGGGGCCTACATTTTCAGTTTTTATTCTTTTACTATTGATATAGTTGAAGAACAGTTTGGGATTAGTTTTACTCTCCTTAGCAATGTGCTTCTCTGTTTCCTTTTTGGCAGCTTTAATTAGTTTTTTAGATAAAGTATTTTTCTCCCTATAGTTTTTTAGAGCTTCAATGGTGCCATCCTGCTTTAGTAGTGCAAATGCTTTCTTTTTACTGTTAATTGCCTGTCTTACTTCTTTGTTTAGCCACATTGGGTTTTTCCTATTTCTAGTCCTTTTATTCCCACAAGGTATAAACCGCTTACACTGCCTATTTAGGATGTTCTTAAACATTTCCCATTTATTATCTGTATTCTTATTTCTGAGGATATTGTCCCAGTCTACCAGATTAAGGGCATCTCTAAGCTGTTCAAACTTTGCCTTCCTAAAGTTCAATGTTTTTGTGACTCCCTGACAAGTCCCCCTAGTGAAAGACAGGTGAAACTGCACAATATTGTGGTCACTATTTCCTAAATGCCCGACCACCTGCAGATTTGTTATTCTGTCAGGTCTATTAGATAGTATTAGGTCTAAAAGTGCTGCTCCTCTGGTTGGATTCTGCACCAATTGTGAAAGATAATTTTTCTTGGTTATTAGCAGAAACCTGTTGCCTTTATGGGTTTCACAGGTTTCTGTTTCCCAGTTAATATCCGGGTAGTTAAAGTCCCCCATAACCAGGACCTCATTATGGGTTGCAGCTTCATCTATCTGCTTTAGAAGTAGACTTTCCATGCTTTCTGTTATATTTGGGGGTTTGTAACAGACCCCAATGAGAATTTTGTTACCATTTTTCCCTCCATGAATTTCAACCCATATGGACTCGACATCCTCATTCCCTTCGCTAATATCCTCCCTTAAAGTGGACTTTAGACAAGACTTTACATAGAGACAAACCCCTCCTCCTCTCCGATTTTTACGATCCTTTCTAAACAGACTATAACCCTGTAAGTTAACTGCCCAGTCATAGCTTTCATCTAACCATGTCTCGGTTATTCCCACTATGTCAAAGTTACCTGTAGATATTTCTGCTTCTAGTTCTTCCATCTTGTTTGTCAGGCTTCTGGCGTTTGCGAGCATGCAGTTTAGAGGATTTTGTTTTGTTCCAATCTCCTCACTGTGGATTGTTTTAGAAATGTTCTTACCTCCCTTCAGAGTATGTTTTCCTGGGTCGTCTTTGTTCGAGTCTAATGTTTTTCTTCCCGTCCCCTCTCCTTGGACTCAAATTCTCTCTCACTGTGGAGGGGTATTGGACCTACTATAATTAAAACACCTGAAGCTAGGAGGCAGGGAGTGCACGATCAGAAGGCTAGAGAATACATTTCAAAAAACCTGATCTGCACATCCAAACATAGACTGAGTGTGAACAGGTGCTGAACCCAGAGTCGCCAACTCGTACATAGTTAAATAAATAGGGCAGCACACTGCAGCGCCAAAACATGCAAACTTGAAAACACGAAATTTAAACTGCATTACTGCACTAGAAATATGAAAAATGAGAGCTTTTAGCGCATAAAAATGGCCAATGAGATTTGAAATGAGATGGACTAGTAGAGTTATCTCTGAGATTCATTGTTCAGTGTTGGCTGGTCATCCTGGAATCTTTGGTACCAGAGATTTGGTGGCTAGATCTTTTTGGTGGCCTTCTTTGTCACGGGATGTGCGTTCTTTTGTGCAGTCCTGTGGGACTTGTGCTCGGGCTAAGCCCTGCTGTTCTCGTGCCAGTGGGTTGCTTTTGCCCTTGCCGATCCCAAAGAGGCCCTGGACGCATATTTCCATGGATTTTATTTCTGATCTCCCTGCTTCTCAAAGGATGTCGGTCATTTGGGTGGTTTGTGATCACTTCTCTAAGATGGTCCATTTGGTGCCCTTGCCTAAGTTGCCTTCCTCCTCTGATTTGGTGCCATTGTTTTTCCAGCATGTGGTTCGTTTGCATAGCATTCCAGAGAACATCGTCTCGGACAGGGGTTCCCAGTTTGTTTCGAGGTTTTGGCGGTCCTTTTGCGCTAAGATGGGCATTGATTTGTCTTTTTCTTCGGCTTTCCATCCTCAGACTAATGGCCAAACTGAACGAACTAATCAGACTTTGGAGACATATCTGAGATGCTTTGTCTCTGCTGATCAGGATGATTGGGTGTCTTTCTTGCCTTTGGCTGAGTTCGCCCTTAATAATCGGGCCAGCTCGGCTACTTTAGTTTCTCCATTTTTCTGTAATTCTGGTTTCCATCCTCGTTTCTCTTCAGGGCAGGTTGAGCCTTCGGACTGTCCTGGTGTGGATTCTGTGGTGGACAGGTTGCAGCAAATTTGGACTCACGTGGTGGACAATTTGACATTGTCCCAGGAGAAGGCTCAACGTTTCGCTAACCGCCGTCGCCATGTTGGTCTCCGACTTCGTGTTGGGGATTTAGTTTAGTTGTCGTCTCATTATGTTCCTATGAAGGTTTCCTCTCCTAAGTTTAAGCCTCGTTTCATTGGTCCTTATAAGATTTCTGAAGTTCTTAATCCTGTGTCATTTCGTTTGGCCCTTCCAGCTTCTTTTGCCATCCATAATGTGTTCCATAGGTCGTTGTTGCGGAGATACGTGGCGCCTATGGTTCCCTCCGTTGACCCTCCTGCCCCGGTGTTGGTCGAGGGGGAGTTGGAGTATGTGGTGGAGAAGATTTTAGATTCTCGTATTTCGAGACGGAAACTCCAGTACCTGGTCAAGTGGAAGGGTTATGGTCAGGAAGATAATTCCTGGGTTGTTGCCTCTGATGTTCATGCTGCTGATCTGGTTCGTGCCTTTCATTTGGCTCATCCTGGTCGGCCTGGGGGTTCTGGTGAGGGTTCAGTGACCCCTCCTCAAGGGGGGGTACTGTTGTGAGTTCTGTTTTGGAGCTCCCTCCTGTGGTCATGAATGGTACTTCGGCGAGTTCTGTCCATGGGCTCCCTCTGGTGGCTGTGAGTGGAGCTGCTGGTTCTGGGATTCCTTCCACAGGTGACCCGGTTTATTCTTAGGCTGCTGCTCTATTTAACTCCACCTAGATCGTTACTCCATGCCACCTGTCAATGTTCCTGTGCTGGTTCAGTTCGCTCTTGGATCTTTCTGGAGACCTGTCTCTTCCTGCAAGAAGCTAAGTCCCCGATTGTTATTTTCTGTTTATGGTTTTCTAGTCCAGCTTGCTAATATGATTCTCTCTGGCTAGCTGGAAGCTCTGGGATGCAGGGTGGCGCCTTCGCACTGTGAGTCGGTGTGGGGGTCTTTTTGCACACTCTGCGTGGTCTTTTGTAGTTTTTTGTGCTGACCGCAAAGATACCTTTCCTATCCTCTGTCTATTTAGTTAGTCTGGCCTCCCTTTGCTAAAACCTGTTTCATTTCTGTGTTTGTGACTTTCATCTTAACTCACAGTTAATATTTGTGGGGGGCTGCCTTTTCCTTTGGGGAAATTTCTCTGAGGCAAGGTAGGCTTTATTTTTTATCTCTAGGGCTAGCTAGTTCTGAGGCTGTGCCGAGGCGTCTAGGCCATGTCAGGTACGCTCCACGGCTATTTCTAGTGTGTGTGATAGGATTAGGGGTTGCGGTCAGCAGAGTTCCCACTTCCCAGAGCTTGTCCTGTATCGGTTTAACCATCAGGTCTTTCCAGGTGCTCCTAACCACCAGGTCATAACAATACAGGTTGTCTAATACTTTAACATTGATGACCTTATGTGGAGCTGAGTGGGGGATGTGCTAGGTCTGCTAGAATTTTATGAAAGGATATCTTTGCCCCTGGAGGTCCCAGGTGGTAGATATAGTGTTTATGTTCCTTATTGTGATTTTACCTTTATATAGAGATCAGATTTGACCTGGTTATCACCATCAATGGGACCAATAATAAGTTGGAGGGGTTCTGCCAGCCTTACAGTAATGTGAGTAAAAACTTTCTGTTTGTCACTTTGCTGCGATGCCAAAAATATGTCTCCCATAAGAAACGAATCGATGCAAAACCTAATATTCATATCTGGATAAAAATGTATAATAATAATAATAAATAATAATACCGGAGACTGTGTCTAACTGCATTTGTACAGTTTTACTTTGAAGATAACAAGTAATCTATGAAGGTGTTAGATTTTCCATTTCTCTGCCTCTTGAAAATACTGATCTTAGACTATGTGTCTTTTCCCCAGCAAAAACTTCTGTTGCAATTACCTGGTCACTGCAAGGGGCCGCTACTTCAATTGACATGGAATTATCTGATCTCTCACATTTCCCTTGCTTTAATTAGTTATTTTTCCTCAGTTATGATTAATTTTCTCTCTTTCTCATATGTTCAAATAGGCTGCATCTCCATATTCAAAACATCTAATAAATATAAAAGAGGGTGCTACACCATGCTTGGGAAAAACAACATGGAAGAAAGCAGGAAAGACCAAACACATGGGTTGGTGTGCACACCTGATTCAATAATCTCAAACTAATATTTTAAAATAGATGACTTTATTGGAACACTGGAACATACAAAACCACAACCACAAAAACAATTAAAACTTGTATACTTTGTAAGAAGGAGGACAGGGCCATGGGTACCTGCTCTGCGCTGGGTCCAGAACAGTCGGGGCTGTCACCTCTGATGTCCGGGGGAAAGCATAGGGGTCCGGACCTACACTTGCATCTGAGAGCAGGGGGTGTGGCTAAACTAAAAAGCCACACCCCCTGACCCACGCAGAAGCGGTCAGACTTGGCAGGAACAGACAGTGCACAGCAGAGAGAAGTGAGTGCTCCGTCCCTCGAGCACTGCAGCAGCGTAGGCCAGCTGCCACCCGCAGAGACTGTGCACAGAGATGGACAGTGTGCCCGCTGAACCTCACAGAGCAAGGTGCCAAACGATTCGGGCCCGTGAGTCCCGCGCGGGGGCAGCTTGACAGACACTGGGTGTGTGACCGTTATCTGCATCCTGACCCCCTGGTGTGTTTTTGCTGAGTCACATTAGGCTGAAACAATGCTGTGGCCTGTACCCTCTCTACTGCATCAGAATGTAAGGAGCACAAGGAGGTGTCGGTAAATATGAATGTTTGCCTTCCTTATAATGCTATTATAAATAATTCATGTCGTGCATATTTATGGTACCCGTTGTGTAAATGCTATGCATAATTACTGTTATAGTTTTAGGGAAAGCGTAGTACCTTATTTTGTCCACTAGATGGGGTGCAGAGTTATTCAGCTTGTAAATAGTGGGAGGAGCTAACGGCAGTTAACCTGAGAAACATCTAGAATTTGAATCAGTTGGGCAGGAGCGCCCTGACAGGGCAGTTAGCTCCGTAACGTTTTAAGACAGGAGCCCAGACATCCATCACCACAGGCCAGGACAGCAACAAGATGGAGCTACAGTGGGAAAAAGCAGTGTGGTACAGAAGCTGAAGGAAAGGCCAAGAGATTTCAGGGACGCAGGAGACTCCATGAGGTGGCGACCAGCATGGGATTGTGCTGCGTTACCCTTGAATGCGGTAGGTCCCCGTAATTTACTGGAGGCCATATATAAGTACAAGGACAATATCCTCAGAAATAAGAATACAGATAATAAATGGGAAATGTTTAAGAACATCCTAAATAGGCAGTGTAAGCGGTTTATACCTTGTGGGAATAAAAGGACTAGAAATAGGAAAAACCCAATGTGGCTAAACAAAGAAGTAAGACAGGCAATTAACAGTAAAAAGAAAGCATTTGCACTACTAAAGCAGGATGGCTCCATTGAAGCTCTAAAAAACTATAGGGAGAAAAATACTTTATCTAAAAAACTAATTAAAGCTGCCCAAAAGGAAACAGAGAAGCACATTGCTAAGGAGAGTAAAACTAATCCCAAACTGTTCTTCAACTATATCAATAGTAAAAGAATAAAAACTGAAAATGTAGGCCCCTTAAAAAATAGTGAGGAAAGAATGGTTGTAGATGACGAGGAAAAAGCTAACATATTAAACACCTTCTTCTCCACGGTATTCACGGTGGAAAATGAAATGCTAGGTGAAATCCCAAGAAACAATGAAAACCCTATATTAAGGGTCACCAATCTAACCCAAGAAGAGGTGTGAAATCGGCTAAATAAGATTAAAATAGATAAATCTCCGAGTCCGGATGGCATACACCCACGAGTACTAAGAGAACTAAGTAATGTAATAGATAGACCATTATTTCTTATTTTTAGGGACTCTATAGCGACAGGATCTGTTCCGCAGGACTGGCGCATAGCAAATGTGGTGCCAATATTCAAAAAGGGCTCTAAAAGTGAACCTGGAAATTATAGGCCAGTAAGTCTAACCTCTATTGTTGGTAAAATATTTGAAGGGTTTCTGAGGGATGTTATTCTGGATTATCTCAATGAGAATAACTGTTTAACTCCATATCAGCATGGGTTTATGAGAAATCGCTCCTGTCAAACCAATCTAATCAGTTTTTATGAAGAGGTAAGCTATAGGCTGGACCACGGTGAGTCATTGGACGTGGTATATCTCGATTTTTCCAAAGCGTTTGATACCGTGCCGCACAAGAGGTTGGTACACAAAATGAGAATGCTTGGTCTGGGGGAAAATGTGTGTAAATGGGTTAGTAACTGGCTTAGTGATAGAAAGCAGAGGGTGGTTATAAATTGTATAGTCTCTAACTGGGTCGCTGTGAGCAGTGGGGTACCGCAGGGGTCAGTATTGGGACCTGTTCTCTTCAACATATTCATTAATGATCTGGTAGAAGGTTTACACAGTAAAATATCGATATTTGCAGATGATACAAAACTATGTAAAGCAGTTAATACAAGAGAAGATAGTATTCTGCTACAGATGGATCTGGATAAGTTGGAAACTTGGGCTGAAAGGTGGCAGATGAGGTTTAACAATGATAAATGTAAGGTTATACACATGGGAAGAAGGAATCAATATCACCATTACACACTGAATGGGAAACCACTGGGTAAATCTGACAGGGAGAAGGACTTGGGGATCCTAGTTAATGATAAACTTACCTGGAGCAGCCAGTGCCAGGCAGCAGCTGCCAAGGCAAACAGGATCATGGGGTGCATTAAAAGAGGTCTGGATACACATGATGAGAGCATTATACTGCCTCTGTACAAATCCCTAGTTAGACCGCACATGGAGTACTGTGTCCAGTTTTGGGCACCGGTGCTCATGAAGGATATAATGGAACTAGAGAGAGTACAAAGGAGGGCAACAAAATTAATAAAGGGGATGGGAGAACTACAATACCCAGATAGATTAGCGAAATTAGGATTATTTAGTCTAGAAAAAAGACGACTGAGGGGCGATCTAATAACCATGTATAAGTATATAAGGGGACAATACAAATATCTCGCTGAGGATCTGTTTATACCAAGGAAGGTGACGGGCACAAGGGGGCATTCTTTGCGTCTGGAGGAGAGAAGGTTTTTCCACCAACATAGAAGTGGATTCTTTACTGTTAGGGCAGTGAGAATCTGGAATTGCTTGCCTGAGGAGGTGGTGATGGCGAACTCAGTCGAGGGGTTCAAGAGAGGCCTGGATGTCTTCCTGGAGCAGAACAATATTGTATCATACAATTATTAGGTTCTGTAGAAGGACGTAGATCTGGGTATTTATTATGATGGAATATAGGCTGAACTGGATGGACAAATGTCTTTTTTCGGCCTTACTAACTATGTTACTATGTTACAACAGGAGAAGCTATGGCAGTGCAGAAGGGCAGGTCACTCACTATGTGGCAACTGACTTCGGGTACAGATTATCTGAACTCTGGTGTGAAACAGACTGAGGAGTGTCTAACCGTGGCAGAGGCCGACAGGGAGGACGCTGAGAGACCATCTGGGACGCTCCGACCTGGGTATGTGCTGTGTAGCCATGAGAGAAACGCAGGGAAAGATGAAGACAACTGTATTGTGCGACCTGTGCTGAAAGCTGTGAGGTAAAAGGATGTGCTGTATAAAGGAACCAGTAAAGATGGTATTGTGAAAGTTGCAATTCACTGTGCCTCAGTTTGTGTGAAATCGTCTGGAGAGAGTCCCCTGCAGAGGAGAGGAGACTCTGAAGGAGTTGGACCTGGAGACACAGATACACTTATTACTAATGGACAGTATAGTTATGTGAGGGGAGGCCAGGGTGTGATGGACAGAATTCCTTAGCCACGACTACTGCCATGGCCGACCCTTACACTTATATAGACTAGGGTAACAGAGACTAACCGCTGCCGCCAGAAGACGGATCATCGATATCTTCAGGACTTCACCGGACCAACCCCGCACCAGCCATTGCTGAGACCATCACTTGCCTTGTAACCCCCACAGTCTGAAAACCGACTACGCCAAGTGTGAGCAGGTTGCAGGATGCAGTGACAGACAAGAGACAGAGCAAGGGTTAACAATTTTACTTAGCACAGGGATACTCAGAGATACACAGTTAAATGGGGAAGAATAAGCAGTTCATATGTAAAAGGATATACTGATTGAAGGAACAACGCATATAGTAGAGGTAATAGTTCTTACTGGATAAATTAACCCTATCAGAACTATTACCTCTACTACTGTATATCTGTTCCTTCAATCATTATATCCTTTTACATCTGAACTGCTTATTCTTCCCCATTTAACTGTTTACCTCCCTGCGTGGAGTATCCCTGTGTTAATTAAAATTGTTAACCCTTGCTCTGTCTTTTGTCTGTCACTGCATCCCGCAACCTGCTCACATACTTCATGGTGCTCAGCCAACACCCCTAGAAATAAATATAAACATAAGGATGAATGACCTCGGGGAGACCAAAACATCCAACACCGCGGAGACACCATCACGTGTTTCTCAACGCAGTGATCCAGAACACTGCCCCCATCCCTTATGGGAAATATGCAAATGCATGTAGAAAAGCCGCGGAGACACCATCCCGTGTTTCTCAATGCAAGCAATGAGTAGCCAGGTCTTTCACCATGAAGGAACAACCACGGGAAGGGCAGCATCCAATAAAGTAAAACCACCTATGCCAAAACATGGTATCCATCCACAGACAGCTGTTTCGGCCCCTCATCAGTGTGGAGTAGGAAACTGGCTATTAGGAGCAGTGCCTAGTGAAAAGACTATAAACATAAGGGTGAATGACCTCGGGGAGATCACGTGATGGTGTCTCCGCGGCTTTTCTACATGCATTTGCATACCCCTAGAAATAAAGACATGGCATCCCTGTCACAATACACACATACACACATGAAGTATAAACTGGCAATAAGCTATCAATAGCAGGTACAAACAAGGTCAGAGGCTGATGTGTAAGGTCAGTTCCAAAATATATAAGATAACCTCCCTGCAGAGAACCGCCCATACAATGTGCCTGTATGGTGCAGGTAGTACCCGTAAGTGTGGATCCTTGTATGAAATTGATGGTATGGAGGTCATAGAGCAAACAAGAGATTAGGCTCAGACAGGTAAACACAAAAATGTGTGCGTACATATCAAAAGGAGGTCAGAGACCTTGGTAGGAAAAAACCAGTAAGCTGGACAGGAGTATCTACAGGCATATCTGCCATGGAGCATGTGGAGGACGCGGATACCCTGCCCTGGTGGGCAAGAGAGCGTACAGGGGAGAGCCCACTTGTATCGCTGTATGGGACAGCATTTAATTTGCTGTATAAATTACCTGGCAACAAAGCTCTGTGATCCAACATTCATCCTGCATCTGTAGTCTGAGACTCCATCTTTACATCACACCTGTGGTGTGGAGTCCCAGTGCTCACATTGCACAGACCGGAGCAGTGCGCCGCAGGAACGGGCAAGGTGAGTCTTACTTAATGTCAGTAATTGTGGGCGGCCAACATACTGATTGTGGGCTGGTGGGGCCAATAATACTGAGTAGGGGCTGGTGGGGCCAATAATACTGAATGGGAGGTGGGTGGGGGCCAATAATACTGATTGGGAGGCGGGTGGGGGCCAATACTACTGATTGGGAGGTGGGTGGGGGCCAATAATACTGATTGGGAGGTGGGTGGGGGCCAATAATACTGATTGTGGGCTGGTGGGGCCAATAATACCAAATGGGAGGTGGATGGGGGCCAATAATACTGATTGGGAGATGGGTGGGGGCCAATAATACTGATTGGGAGGCGGGTGGGGGCCAATAATACTGATTGTGGGCTGGTGGGGCCAATAATACCAAATGGGAGGTGGATGGGGGCCAATAATACTGATTGGGAGATGGGTGGGGGCCAATAATACTGATTGGGAGGCGGGTGGGGGCCAATACTACTGATTGGGAGGCGGGTGGGGGCCAATACTACTGATTGGGAGGCGGGTGGGGGCCAATACTACTGATTGGGAGGTGGGTGGGGGCCAATAATACCGAATGGGAGGCGGATGGGGGCCAATAATACTGATTGGGAGATGGGTGGGGGCCAATAATACTGATTGGGAGGTGGGTGGGGGCCAATAATACTGATTGGGAGGCAGGTGGGGCCAATAATACTCATTGCGGGATTGGTCCGTGTGGGCCATAATACTGATTGGGTGAGGCTTGTAGTGGGGGCCATTTTACTCTAGGATGGTCACCAGGCTTTTCCAGACTCAAGCGTGGTGACTCTATATCACTTCTATATTGCCACATGAGTATACATTTGCGGTGGTTTCATGAAAACAGACTGTCTTTGTTACCCCTAGCAACCGATAACAGAATAGCTTTCACTTTTCAAAGGCAAAGTTTGAAACGAAAGCTGCGCCATGATTGGTTGCTATGGGCAAAAATACAATTTTGCCTTTTACAATTTTGTAAATCCACCCAGAATTGAGATACTGATTTGGCTTTTATCCTTAGTCATATTGCAAGACTCGTGAAAGGGTTGATTGTGACTTGTAGGATCACTACTTCCAATAGGTGGCGCTATAGCGTTCAAGTCCTCTTTTTCTCCGGAGAGGCAATTTGCATAGTAAATCCACCCTGTAATTGAAATTCACAGCTCCAGGAGCCCTTTGCAAAGACCGAGCCTAAGCAGTATTTTCATTGTTACCAGTGGCGGGCATGGACAGAAGATGAGGGCCCCTGTGCAAGAACAGTATATGGCCCCCTCTTTGTGTCTGATAGGACCTGCTTGACAATTTTCAGGCCAAAGTAGCCTCTCCGAACTGTCGGGCCCTAAGCGGCTGCACCCGCTGCACCAATAATATGTCCTCCCCTGGTTTTAATAATATTCATTGTAAAATTGACCTGTTACCATGATTCTCCAGCTCAGTATGATTATGGCAATCTCAAATTTGTATAGGAATTTTCAGTAATTTGGATGCTTAAAATGATGCAGAACTTTTTTTAATAAAAAAATTGTCTCCATTTGCCAAATTCTAGGTTTTAATTACATCATTTTGTGGCCCTTACCAAGTTTTGATCACTTTTAATTGTGTCTTTTAGAGAAAGGTGTCATAGAAAAACAACAATCTCCATTTTTATTTTTTCCTACCACACTTAATGTATGGGTGAAATAATTTTATATATTTACTAGTGACGAGCGAATATACTCGTTACTCGAGATTTCTCGAGCACGCTTGGGGGTCCTCCGAGTATTTTTTAGTGCTGGGAGATTTACTTTTTCTTGACGCAGCTGAATGATTTACAGCTAGCAGCCAGCCTGAGTACATGTGGGGGTTGCCTGGTTGCTAGGGAATCCCCACATGTAATCAAGCTGTCTAGTAGCTGTAAATCAGTCAGCTGCGGCAAGAAAAACGAAATCTCTGAGCACTAAAAAATACTCGGAGGACCCCCGAGCGTGCTCAGGAAATCTCGAGTAGCGGGTATATTCGCTCATCACTAATATTTACGTATATAGACGTACTGAACATACCTATTTTTTATCTTTTTTTTTTATTTTTATGAATGTCTGTCACTCCTAAAATCCCTTTGAGACTAGCTATAGTGATATAGGGGGCTTCACCCCCATAAAAGTCACGCTAGCCCTGCACCTTGCGAAGATAACATTTATTCCATATACAAATGAGAGGGCCTCGGTGCCCCCATGGTACGGCCATGAACTGGGTGCCCTAGCTTGTGTGGGTGCGCCGCGTGTGTGAACATGCGCACTGCTGTGCCGGCAGTGAGCGCACAGAGTGGCTGGGAGCATTCTGGTACCTGGATCTCTGCGGACGCCGACAGCTATACTTCCAGGTGTATGAGCGGCATCGGCGGGGCAGGACCGGAAAGGGAATGTGCCCAACCACTGCGGACGCGCGCGGACGACGCATCTAGTACCAGTGCGCACTTTTGCACATGAGTGAGTGATATCCATCACAAGATTGGCCAGTTCCAAACAAGTACTGTAGGTTTTGCTGACTTGTTTGTTGCATTTTTCTTTGTTTGTGGTTTTTTTTTTTGCGTGCAGATTACATGTGTGATTTCACTTGTTTCAGACCGAAGTCCTGAACCAATGCAATGATTTAGGACTTCGGTCTGAAACGCGTTTGGTTGCGACTTTTTTCTTCACTTTATTCGTGTTTTTATACTTAACTGAGATTTTAATTAAGATCCTGACGCTGACATTTTTGCTCTTCGTTTATCCCTTTCGCGGCGCCGCTGCCTCCGTGCGTCCGACTTCTAGCGCAGGCGAGTTGACTCTTTGCATTTGTTTTTACACGTGTATAGTTGTCTACGGTGCTTATTTAATAAAGTTAGTTTTATGCCCCAAAAACTCATCAAAAAACACAGCGAAATCTTTTTGCGTCGCTTTTGCGCTTTCTCGTGTCTGACTTAAAAAACGCTGCATTGCTCAAACTCGGCCCGGAAATTAAAAACACGTTTTTGCATCAGATTTCTGAAATCTCATAGCTTTTGCCGATATTGTAAAACGCAATTTGTTTTCTATAGAATAAAAAAAAAAAAAAAACGCTGTGTGGGAATATAGTAGAATTGAATAGGACGTGACTTTTGAAGCTTTTTTTGAGTGATTTTTCAGGGGCCTTTTTATTGACTACTCAAAAACCTCCATGTGCATTTATCCTAAGGGTGCAGCAGTCAGACGGCCGAATAAATCGGAGCGAGATCAGAACATCTGCAGAACTGAGCAACAGAAGACTCGCTGATGCTGAATCTGTATTTTCAGATGGTAAAATACTGTAAATGATTCCATCACTGGAGGATCATTACTGTGGATTATCCCAAGAACTAATCTTTAGCATTCATCATTTCCAATTTCAGGGATAATATCTCCCTGTATTTTCTGCATTCACCTGTAGATGGCAGCATACACTCACGCTGATATTACTGGCTGTGCGCAGTAGAAATCTACCAGTGTCGGACCCTCCCTGTAATAATATAGAGGATTATTACACCCCTGTGTGTATTATATTACTCCAGTCTGAACATATAGAAACATGTTATTATGACCTGTTATTTAGGGATAAATTTTGACCACCCATTCATTTACTGACTCCTCTCAGAAGAGACGCGCGGCTGAACTCCTCGTTCTCCGGACCTCCGCTTGCTTTCAGTGAATGTAGATATGCAATGACTGCCTTCAGAGACTTCATCAATCATCATGTCTTGGTGATAGAGCTTAAATACAGAAACTATCCGATGTTTCCATTCCCAACATAATAGACCATATTGGCCCAGTTATGTAAAATGGAAATGCCTAAATGATATATTATTATGTTATAATAATATAAATCCGGAATATTCCTCAGAGCTTTATCTGTCAT